>NC_081180.1:153960366-154260366 GCF_029867415.1 Vicia villosa
TTGTAAGCTAACCATTATCCATGCATTTTCCTTTTAATTTTAATCTTAAAGTAAGATAAAATCATGCCAAAAATGGATAAAAAAAGGTGTGGGCTTAGTCTTGGTCGTGGGAGGCCCATAACATCATGGAAATGATGTTTGAATGCTGAAAACTTGGCCCCATTTGGAAAAAATACATTTTTGAGCAATGTTGATTTCATGTATTTTCCCAAAATTTAGCCAACTTCAACAAGGTGTAAATCCTTCAATTTTTGTCATATGAAGGAGATCCTGCACTTTTTGGAAACCTCAAAGAGTCCTCTAACCAATGCCTTTGGTCTCATGTCAAAATGATTTTTGATGCTCCTTGTGCGTCCTTTTGAAAAAAGTGTCTTTTTGTTGACTTTGAAAATGACCTGTAATGTCTTTGGTCATATTTTTCAAATGGTGAATCAAATGACCATGGGATCAATGGCATTTGAAAGATAATTGAATTTCCTTCAAAATAAGCTTTGGTTTGAATTTTTTGGATGAAGGATGAGAGAGTTATGATCAGTCAAAGTTGAGTTGACTTTTCAGGCAAAAACCCTAATTTTGAATCTTAGGGTTTTGTTGATTTTTGATCTTTCCTTGATGAATTATGATCATCCAATTATCAAATGATGAATCCTTTGACAAAATATGGACTTTGACAAAAAATTTCATTTTTGACTGTCTGTTGACTTTTTTGGTCAAACGGGTCGTCTGTTGACTGTTTGAGCTGCTGACGGTGCGTCTGAGTGAATTGAAGTTTGAAAATTTGTATGATGGTACTTTGAGATATATGGATGTGTATGAAATCCATTTGAGCTCTCAAAAACTTGTTGCTCCTGTAAAAACAAGAAAAACCCTGATTAGGGACTGTTTGTGTAGGAGACAGTTAAACGTACCTGATTTTTTTGTGCAGTGTTGAGTTTCTGCTAATCGCGTGATATTCAGAAGACTTCTAGCACAAAAGATCTTGGAATTTTGAATTGTGAAAGATTGATTTGATTGATGGTACAAAACACTGAGAATTGTACTGCCAGCAGTTTGGCTGTCAACTGACTGTCCAGGTAGCAGTTAGAGTGAAAAATCAACAGTCAAAGTTAATTTTCTTTTTTTTTGTTGTTTTTGTTTTATGTTTTATGTGAAAAATGAAAGTTTATTTACATGACCTGTTAAAAACATAGACATGATAAATAACTAATATTTACGGTATGCGGGCAAAATTACCGATAATAACCCTGAAAATCATTTAATGCACAGAAATAGGAATATTTGACTGGCAGAAAACACACAAAATATTATCTTAGTAATTAAGCAATATTATGACAAATAGTACAACATTTAATACTGACAGTACAAATATCACATACTATATTGAACAGTACGACGAATAAACGGTACATTTAAGAAAATAAGAAATACGGCAAATTTTAAGAATGACGATTAATGACCCATACTATGAACAATAACATGTAGATGATTGGGAGTGCAACCATTGCAGGTCCACACTCTTCAGGACTATGCAGGCAGAAGAAAGTCATGATCACCGTAGCAATGGTGATGACTGTAAGAAACAGTGTCTCTATCCACTTTGCCATTCTTGTCAGGGAAGAAGAGAAAATAGATATGAGGTAGGAATTTGAAAGATGAGTTGGAACTTGATGTGAGATTTTATGGAAGAAAATGAGAGGTATTTATAGAATGGAAAGAAGGATAGAGACGTTGGGGAATGATGTGATTCCGTACAAAAGGAAAATTTGAGTGGAAGTAAGATTTGAAAGAAAGTGGATGATAGTGTTGGGAAAAAGAGAGATTTGATTTTTGAAAAAGAGATTTGAAAAGATTTTTGAAAATAATGGAATATAGTACAAAAACTAGTGGGAAACAAAAGATAATAATAATCTACTTGTTACCAGTACAGTCTGAGTTTCTTGATTCTGCGCCTGCAAAAAGATTTAACTCTGTACCAATTGTGTCAGTACTATTTATCTGTAAATAAATAAATAGCATGTGTGAAGTAATAAACAGTATTTGGCGTTTGCGTAAGAATAAATTCAACTGCAAGCCAAATTACTGTATAAGAAAAATTCTAAAAAACTAAGTATTTCATATATCAGGATCTTTGTTGAAATAAAAATCCATGATTTATATGAGACTTTTAATTTTCAGATTGGAGTTTTCTTGAAAAATATGTGGGCAAATTTTGGGGTATAACAATCATTCAATCATAATCACATCATTAATCATCATATAGATTATTTCACAAGGTTCGTTCAGCTCGAAACGACACACGAAATAGACCAATGGTTCAAAAGTTATGAGTTTTCCAAAATGATTCATTTTTCAAAAACCTTCAGCCATAACGGGTTACAGAAAAAGCGTAACGGATTACGAAGAACAAATTTTCAAAAACAGTTTCAGCCGTAACGGGTTACAGAAAAAGCGTAACGGGTTACGAAGAACAAATTTTCAAAAACAGTTTCAGCCGTAACCGGTTACGAACTCGTAACCAGCCCAAAAACCCCATTTTTCACAACCGTAATCGGTTACAAGCCCGACCGTAACCGGTTACATCAATAGTAACAGCAAAAAAAGTACTTTTGACAGCAGCTTATTTCCATCCAACACAACCCAAATTGAATCATTTCGACCATACACGAAAAACAGAATCAATTCGCAATTAGTCCATGTCATTTCATGCCTTAACAACATATTCGAACACAATCAAACATCACAAACAAGCATTTACACATAATTTATCAATTTGAACCACAACAACACAAACATCATGGATTCTAGCCAAATGATCAATCATCATCCAAATTGACTCAAATCCCTAACTCTATCATATGACTCAATCGATACGAATTCTACAGCTATTCTATGCTATCAACCCCTAACCCGATAATAGATGTTAACCAGATAAGTCCCCCCTTACCTTAGCCAAAAATCTGGACTTTTCCCCTTCTTCTCCAGCAAACCCGTAAGCCTTTTTTCTCCAAATTCAGCAAGAATCTCCAATCTTCAAACTCGCTTATCTCCCTCATCAAGAACTTCCCTGGCACGAATTAATATATCAAATTGAAGGAAATTTCGTGTAGAATCCGAATCTTCGAGAGTTACCTGATTTGGAGCTACAAGAAGAAAGTTATGGCCCGTTTCGTGATGGCTGCACCATGAATACGAAAATGCTTTTGCCCATGACTTCTCCATCTCTCCCTATTAGGTTTTTCTCCTCTATTTCTCAAATTCCTCTTATTTTCTTGTTTTATGAAAACATAACATAATTTAGTAATGGGCTCCTTCACATTAACACGCCCACATTACTAACTCCACCAATGGCCCAACAACTAACATTTTATTATTTCCAATTAATTTCAATAAAATGATAATTTCGAATAATTAATTTAAAACTTAATTAAATTAATTAAATAAGAATTTTCGGGATGTTACACTCGACGTGTCTGGGAGGGAGAGGTATTTTTTATAATTTATCCGACTTTATTATTTAATCGTTATTTATTTATCTTTTTATTCCAAATTTTCTTAACGGTCTAATTAATAATGTTTTTTGTTTTTGTTTTTGTTGTAACAGGAAAGGCCGACTTTAAAAATGGTGAACCACGCGCAGAAGATTTTTGGTCTCTTTAAACCAGAGGCGCAGTGGTTTAATGATGCGGTGACTGCTTCCGGGCTTGGTGGGTTGTGCATGACCGGGTATACCACCATCAGCCACGGCATGCAGGGGGCCTTTATGGAGCAGTGGCATATGGAGACGTCTTCTTTCTACTTACCGGTTGGGGAGATGACGATCACCTTGCATGATGTGCGCTGTCTTCTCCACTTGCCGATTAGGGGGATGCTGCTGAACCATTCCCAGATCTAGAGGGTCGATGCAATCGACTGGATGGCGATCTATCTGGGTATGGACCCAGATATGGCTGATTTTGAGTGTCAGACAAAAATGGGCCTCATATCTGGTTCTCCACATTGAGCGATTATTATGAGCACCACTTGGTGGCAGCGGTCGAATCTGACGAAGCGGATAACGCCCTATTTATGGAGTATCACCGTGCTTGTGCTCTCCGGTGCTGGTTCATGTTTTTGGTAGGCACTGCACTCTTTGTGGACAAGAGTGCAAGATACGTCGACGTGACCTACCTCCGCTACTTCATGGACTTGACTACCAATCACCAGTGGAATTGGGGGTCAGCTATTCTGGTATATATATACCAGAAGCTGAATGAGGCCTCCAACTGGAGGACCAGGCAGTTGACCGGATCCGCCACACTCCTGACGGTACGTTTCATTTTAATTGTTTCACATTTTTTATGGTTCGTATTTATTTTTAATACATTATCGTCTTTGTGTTTCAGGGCTGGATCATCTCCTACTTCCCCCGCATCCACGGCTTCCACATTGATCCTACGTACGAGGACGCCATGCCCAGGGCCGCCCGATACATTCTCCAAAGGGGGAACAATGCAGTGGGACCATATCGTGGGTACCTCGACCGCACAGCTCACGATGACATTCGTTGGAGGCCATTCAGTGACTACACTACTGTTGTCGCCTTTGACCGCATCGCGTCATATTCTGGCTGGTTGGCATGCGGGACCAACACCATGGTGAGGTATCTCCCTGAGCAGTGCAAGTGGCAGTTTGGACATGTGCAGATGATACCGAGGTCACCGTTTGAGGCTGCTCCCGACACAGTTACCCGAGTGGGGCTTACTGCCATATTTGCGGACTGGAAGCGTCATGTGGTCCCGAAGGAGTATCGTCGCATGCAGGTCATCCAGGACTGGCATTGCGTAGAGGGGTACGTCACATTGTTCTATCGGGTGTCACATCCTTTGATGACAGCCGACGCTCCCGGTGCTCCTAGGCCAGCATACGAGGAGATCTTGGAGAACCAGCAGGCCGAGGATGACCATGCCATTGATCTCCTGCCGATATGCCAGCGGATAGAGATGCTTGGGCGGGACGCATTGGAGCGAGGTATCATTGATCAGGGCAGTCCAGAGGAAGTCGCCGCGGTGGAGAGGATGGTCGGTGATGCGGGCCGTGCGGCGGTATACAAGAGGCAGAGGAGGTCCCAAGAAGAGAGGGTTAGGCATACACAGTAGGGGTTTCGGATTATTTTTCTTGTATTCAGCTTGTATTTCGCACACTATTACTATTTTATTCGGCTTGTATATATTATTTGAATTTTATTTATTATATTAGTATTTTCTGTTGATATGTCGTTTATTTTATTCGGCGTTTTCGTTTAATTAAAAATACGGGACTGTTAAGAAAAACATAAAAAAAAAAACACAATTTCTGCATAATTCGGAAGTGCACTTCCGAAAACCCCCTAAAATGTGAAAAAGGTATTTTCGGAAGTGCATCTTCGAAAACACCCCCCATTTGGTGTTTTCGGAAGTGCACTTCCGAAGTCGGGAAAAATTTAGAAAAAAAATATACTTCGGAGATGCATCTCCGAAGTAGAGGCAACTTGGGAATTTTGCTGGGGGTCACCCCCATAGGGGTGTCAATAAAGAAATTCTCATTAAAAAATTAGATAGTGTATACTAGCAGTCCGGTATATATTTATACATGTTTTTTCTTTATAAAAAAATGGTGCATGGAAAATTTTATCAATTTTTTTAAAAAGAAACACTGTTGTAACAAATTTTTTCGCAAAACATTGAAAAATCCATAACTATAAAATCCCCTGTTCTTTTTAAAAACCTATTACATTTACTGGACTTTTAGAAGGGCTACAAAAATTCGGTAGTGTAATTTTCAACGGTTGAGATTTTGTCGACTATTTTGTACGGCTATGATTGCACCAACTATTTTGTGTGGTTCAGAATGAATCCAAACATGTATAAATAAGAATCATGTGTTGTTAAAAAAAACATCTTAAAATACTTCACTATTTTATTAAGGTAGTTATATAGTTCAACGGGTGAAACCTCCTGTTGCTTTTGGGCTCTCGGAGGACACCACCTATTTCGCTCTTCTGAGATCCAAATTGAATAATATGTTGTTCGACAATTTTGTACGGCTGTGATTGCACCAACTATTTTGTGTGGTTTAGAATGAATCCAAACATGTATAAATAAGGATCATGTGTTGTTAAAAACCATCTTAAAATGCTTCACTAATTGCTTAAGGAAGTTGTGTACTTCAACGGGGTGAAACCTCCTGTTGGTTTTAGGAGCTCAGAGGAAACCACCTATTTCAGTCTTCTGAGATTCAAATTGAATAATATGTTATTCGACATCGAGAACACAAAGGTGAGTAAGATGGAGTTTTTTGCTCGATGGATTAATACTTGTGTAAAGGTGAAATAAAACCATATTAAGCTTAACACTTATGAAGATTTAAAGGTTATGGAGAGAACATATCGCCGTAGACTAACAAAGGAACCAATTGATTCTGATGCGACAATTTCTAGATTTGTCGACCACATAATCAAGATGTTGAAATGTTCCGAATCATTTGGTAGTGCATAGGTTTTTACCATTTATTATTGTTAAGTTATGTATATGTTTGTGTTAAGTTAAGTTAATTGTAATGTTTTAAGTTATGTTCATCTTGCAATAATAAAAACGAAGAAACCTTATCTAATTAACTATATAGGGCAAATGTTTGAGTACTAATAAAAAATATATATAAAAAATAATAATGTTTATATAGGTCGCCCACGGGCTATGTGTGACGTTTGCGATGTCAATGTATAAACCTCACCATTCGGGTTTACCAAACCCATAAGGTTATCTATAATAACACATATCATCTGCAGACGTTGATGGTCATCCATACCATGTGGAGGCGATGACAAGTCATCAAAAGGCCCCATGTATACCCCAGCTGCTGCCATATACATAGATTGTTGCACTAGATTGACATACTTATCCCAGAGCAAGATATGCGAAAATGAGCATCATTGTTAGTCTTAAAACCCTTTATTATCTGCTCCTCAATAACCCTAAGTCTTGTATAACAGTAGTACATTATAGTTGATGGCTAATGAGAGAAGCGGTGAATATACTACCTGGCAGTGGAAGACGTAACAAAGACAAGATATCATCCAAGGTAATAACCATCTCACTAAACGGAAGATGGAAGGAAGATGTCTCTTTATGCCATTGCTAAACAAAGACTGACAATAATGAAGTGTCGAGCATGGTCAGAGAATAGCCGACCAATGTAAGGAGATCATAGTCATCAGCAATTGCCCTAACCTTCTCATGCATTAGGGCATCTAAGAATTTCTTTAGTTTCCCCTGTGAGTGGGAACATTCAGTGGCAGTCGGTGTTGTAACAAACAAAGTAAAAAGCATTAGTTATTTTCAATGTATCAATAATAAATAAAAACAAGTTCAACATAACATATATATACCTCCCCGCAATAATCTAAATGTCAGACGATCAATTTATCTAGTGATCATAGAACAGTCACTTGGACCTCGAGGAATGGAGGAGAAGTCTTTTAAAAATGAAAAGAGTTGTGTGAAAAAATAAAAGGATTTACGTGAGGAGAGTTTTGGGCATTTATTAACGTGTGAAGGTTACATCACTTGATTGGGTGATACACATCGTAAGTTTACACAAGAACTGCATTGGTTCCCTCTCAGGATCAACCATAATATGGCGGTAACTAAAATCCATGTCACATCACATCAAAACCATCACAAGGCAAAGCGATCCAACTGACGAAATATCCAAATATATAAGAAATCATCATCTAACAAGCATAACATGCATAATGATGGAGACAGAGGCCCTAACCCTCAAATTTCTCGATCACAAAGGAGAAAATAAACAAATGGATATATGAAAATAGGTAGAGAGATTTGTTAAGCCATGGAAGCAAAAGATCGAGATTTCGTGTCCAAATTTACTACATGTAGGATTAAGCAAGAGAAATCAACATGTCTCATTAGGTTCAAGAAAAAGTAGGAAGAGTCCTTCATCTTTTTCGTATAACACAATGACAAGATGTCATATATCTATTTTGATCCCAATTGTGGCCTTAATGCAATGTTTGAAGTTCTAAAACTCTTTAGTGCATTTGAGATTGAAAATGTTGCGAATGTGATACATCCATGAAATATGAATCATCCATTGTTTCTCTAGTAGATGTAGATGTTATTCTATCAGACATGATTCAACTAAGAAAAATAAATTAAATGGAGAAATAATGTAGTTAATTTGAGACTAATGATATTAATTTGATTATGTATCAAACTTATTCAAGTATCTAGCTACATTTAATATTAACATGATATATCATATGATTAGGTATTCATATGATATATGCTTGATAAAATGGTTCACCACACTACATGCATTTGAGTAATGGTCCAGACTCAGTTACAATTCACAACGGATATTGAAGAAGCTGGAATTCGAACCCTATAGCTCGTGGTACATCTCACTACGGATTTTAACATTCACTGTCGTGAAATATCTTCTAGTAAAAACAAAAAAAAACCAAAAAACGAGATCCACGATGTTTAATGAAAGGTCATTGTAATAGTGTTTGAAGAAAGGTGTTTTCCGTAGTAGTGACGGTTAGTCAAGCGTTGGTATCCCTTTTCCAACCGTGATGATATGACTTTTACGTAATAGTGGCTCCATACTGCATAGTTGTTTCTATCGAGCTTAGAAGCAATTATAACCGAGTTTGGACCATCACTCAAATGCACGTAGTGTGGTGAATCAGTTTGTGCTGGTAGTTGAGCTTTTGGTAGCAAGGTGAAACAGTGAAACAATGAAAACACAAGTTTCATTGAAACTTAGAAGACGAAGGATACTTAAGAAACCACAAGTTTCAAAAAGATACTTGGAAGAGGAAGAACACTCAAGAAACTTGAGGAAAATGAAGAATGAAGATAAAAAAATATTTATAAGAGAGAGCTCTAGACCCCATGTAATGAGTAGAAAATCTTCATTAATGATCAAAGAGGTTACCATGAGTATTATGTAGAAGTATCAATGATGTACGATAGTTATGGTAGTACAACTCTTTACAATAGAAACTACTAACATAACTAAATAATAACAACCTCTAACTACCTTTTTTTTTGTAAACTAACTACTTTTAACTATCTTAGAATTACTTGAGGAACAAGTTAGTATTTTCTAACTTATTCGTGGTGTAATATACTGTTCAAAGTTTCCCTAGTTATATGGGTGCCATGATTCCTTAATCTGACCTAGTATTGTATTGGGTGATTCTTTTTGTATTGGATCTTTTGCTAGCCGTTTGAATTCCTTGCTCTTGAAACTCTAATTGTGATACTGAAATATTTTGATATATTTCTTGATTATGTTAAATATTGCTTTCTTGTGAGTCTCTTAGTCATGGTTCACTTTGAAAAAAATGAGAAAGAGGAGATAATCATATGCACCACAACTTACACATTGAAAATACTAACTCGTACATAAAATGAAAGTTCTAGTGGCTGGATATATATCACACTTGGATTTAAACAATGATTCAAACATAGCATCTCTGAGAATTAGATCGAACTCTAGTGGGTCGAATAGTAGTTTCCTGTTTCAACAGAGAATGTGTCGAAGACCTACATACTGCAGTCGAAGTGTGTTCTAGTATGTGGGTTTCGAAATGCTAGGGTTGTTAGTATTTCTAATTGTTTAAGTTAGCTTGTACCCTAAGTGGGCTTGTAATGGTTATTTGTGAAAAAGCCCACTAGTTTAGTATGTTAGGTTTATTATAAATATCATACTAGTCTCTAATTATTGCATACTGCAAATCCTAATATAGAGTGAGAGGGTTATTTGTTATTCTTGTAACACTTGCAATCTTGTTTCACAGAAAAAGTAAAGAATAACAGTTATAACCAATCCTTGTTGTTTTTCTTGATTCTCATTGTGTTCCCTATTATACTCTTTTCTTGACATCATTTTCACAACATCATCAAAATATGATGCATAGAAACAATCTTGATGAATTAAAAATAACTTAGTACTATTTATTACATTCTTATTCCTATAACTCAAAAACTAGTGTAGATAAAATTAAATATCAAATTTATGGCTTATCATTTTATTTGTATTCATGTATTGTTACGATATTCAATCTTTACCAGGAAGCCACCTTTCATTACTGAGGTAATGTATGCATTGTACTCCGGCTCAACCCCTTTGCCTATAGTCGAAACCACTCTAAACTTCCTCAGAACTCCGGCAACCACCCTCTTCATTTGCAAGAACGTCATTTTTTTCCATAAACACACCCTTGGCTCAACTTGAAAAATCGGATAACTATAATGATCCATCCCAACAAAGCTTCACACTTCCCATCCTCATCCCGACTCAACCATCTCTCAGGTCGAAACTCATCCCAGGACGGTCCCCATATTTTCTTAGACTTTCCCATAGCATATACATGATAAGTCACTCTCTACCCTTTCTTTATCCCAGTCCCATCTCTGGAAAAACATCATCGTAAGCTGCTTCCTTAGTATCCACTAGAAGAGGAGGATATAGTATCATACTCTCACATAGCGTCGCGTGAGTATAAACCATATCCTTCACCTCATCATAACTAACAATTTCCGATTTTTCCTTAACCTCTCTGAGAATCTCATTCTCAACATGACTATGCTAAGAGAGAAACCAAAAGAACCATGTGAGTGCAGCGGAAGTTGTATCTCTCCCAGCAATGATAAAGCTTATTGCAGTATTGATAACAAAATATTCATCTGAATGTCCTGAACTTAAGAAATGCGATAAAAGATCTACGGATTCCAGCAATACTTCTTTTTCTTCAAGCTCTTTTTTCTTAGCCCTAACAATTTTCCTGGCAAGTCCTCTTACTTCTGCAACTGCTTCTTTCAGTCGTCACTTCGTTTCGATGTTCAGAATTTTCCTCACTTTCCATATCAATAGGGTCATCGTAATTAACCTCTGGCTACTGAGTCGTGTGCCTTCGTCGAAGGTTGTTGCTAAACGGTGTTTCGAGAAAAGAAGGGAGTAGATACTCTGGATCGTATGCAAATTCTATCATGTTATCGAACGTGAAAATTAGAGGATGTCTTGGAAATTAAGAATGGTTTTGTTTATATAAGCTTCAGAGAGAATATGGAGTAGACGATTAGAAAATCCAACGTCAACTAGTTTCAACGAATTTGCGGAGGGATTTAGTGTTGAATTCGTGGCTGGAGATTTGTCGTTGGATCTTCCAAGTCTTGTCGTCGACGGTGAAGATTCTGATGTCGAGAAAATCATTGATGGATTGGTAAAACATTAGACCTTTATTGTAGCAAGGGAAATTGGTTTTGAGAATGTGTTGCACCATGGCAGGGTCAGCCGTGAAGACTTGACGGGAGCCGAAAGAGTGATGGAAGACGAAGGTGAAGGAAGGTTTGGAGGATGTCGGAGATCCATTGCACTCGTCTGTCAAAGTTGGCTGATAAAGAAAAGGCATAATCAAAGATAGGGTAAGCTTTGGGAATGAAGGTGGAAAAGGAGGGTGTTTTTTAGGATTTTACTAGTGTTTTTGTTGCTAAGAAGAAGAATCAAACGAGATTTGCAGAAAAAAGTATCCATGGAAGCTGTTGTGAATCTTATTGTGAATTACGACAAAATTCAATATCAATTTGTGAGGCAAAGAATAGTAGCAACCAAAATAAAGCATCTACAACAATAATAATTCGTACACAGATAATATAACAAAATAAGGCGAGAAAAAGACGAAAGTTTGTTTATCCAATTCGATCAAACAATCTACTCTAGGGGAGAGAGCAGCTCTCTAATTCACTATACTCAGAAAGTTGTTACAAGAGATTACAAATGAGTTACAAGAAAATAGTCTTCACATTTTCCAAAGAACAAATCCTATTTTCTACCCAAGTGTTTCTCAACTTCTCCAACTCTCAATATATGAATCACTCAAACCCAAGATGTTTAGAAGTATTTCTCAATCCCCCTAAATATCTCCAAAGGTTTCCCAAAAACCTTTGTCTTTGTAAGTTTTCTCTTGAATTCCCTAAACCCTTATTTTCCCTTGTTGATGTAAGCTCTAAGATTGTCACACTATAATAATAGAAGAGATACATATATATATATATATATATATATATATATATATATATATATATATATATATATATATATATATAATAGTCAAAATCTAACAAATCCATAATAAATCCCAAAACATATCTTTTTAATTGTTAGAATAAAAGATATTCTTATAATCTTATAATATCTCTCAAATATTATAAATATCTTATAATATCTAGACTATGATAAATATATAACAATCTCAAAATATATTTTTTTTTTCTTTAACAAAGATTTTAAAGTATACTTCAAGCGAAACAATGTTTCGAGTTACATTTGGCTTATATCTCTTCATGGCTTCAATGTGAAAAAAAGAAATGCTTTTATAAGAAAAATGTTGGACATAATCTTCTTCTAGTAATTGAGTTTTGAATAAACAGTCGATACGTAAGTCAACTCTTTTTTATCAACTTCAATCTACTTTTCAAATTAGAAAAAGGTTATAGTTTACTTTTTATTTATTATTATTATTTTTGAATAAATATAATGTGTTAAAATTAATTAGAGCTGAAGATGTGTAATGGTATCCAGAAGAAAACGTCAAATGAGTATTGTATTATTACATCATCCATGAAAACCCACCAATGAAAGGATTGAAAGGTAATGGCAAGTAGAGACCGGAACAAGGCAAAGCAAACCTTTTAAAATTGGTAAAGCAAAAGTCAAATTGACATGTAATTACAAAAAGCTCGAATGCTATGATTATTTTAAAAAAACAAAAAAAGGAAGAAATAAATCAGCCTCCGACATATCCAAATTGTGATAATATAATTTTTAGGTAAACGTTTATTACCAAAAATAAAAATAAAAAATAGTTATGTAAACGTATCCATTCCTAGTACCGTGTGCCTCGCGCAGTGCATCAATATATTAGATACATTTGTAATATTAAAATAAGTAATTTATTTATAGAAATAATGATGGTCTTATACACTACTCCCTCTATTTTTTATTATAAGTTATTTTTAAAAAAAAATTGTATTTTAATATAAGTTGCTTTACAATTTCAATAAATAATTAATGATATTTTTCCTATTATATCCTTAAATATTTATTATTCTCTCTTCTTTTAATAAAGTAAATTTATCCTCCACGTGTCATTAATGATGGACAATTTTGTAAAAACCTTCATAATTTCTCATTTTCACACAAGAGTTATTATTTTTCTTAATACGTGTGAAAAGTTTAAAACGACTTATGATAAAAAACGGAGGGAGTAAAATGTATTAGAATTATTACACAGCAATTTTATTTTTTTTGGGATTAGTCAAAGGGCCCAAGCCCCAAACTGATACAAGTCGTTTCAAACAATCCATCGGATAAAATCCCTCACGTGTTATATTCAAGGGACACTTTTATGACTACCATTTTTTACTACACGCATCTTGAATTCTTAACTGAATTGGACATTGAATGCTTACCTTGTAGGTCGATCCTGCGCCCCTGCATCGAAAATCAACACTACTGATTCCAGATTCTTCACCATTGATACACACGAATTATGGTTTCACAGCCGAACAGGGGCACCGTCTTTGGAAATTGACTCATAATTCCTGCAAAATTTCACAAGTAGATCATCCTCGATCCAAAATCAGATCTCTATCAGAACAAAGAGAAGGAATCAATCCACTCGTACATCGCAATATATAAGGAGATCTATTATATATTCCATTTTATCCCACTGTAATTGATCATCACCGTTGAGATCCACAACACAGAAAAATTCGGCGATGATCCGTCATTGAAGTACCTCTTCCAAACAAAAATTGATACTAAACCATTAAATGAGGATCGAGTTGCATTAGAATGGCAAAGACTTGAGAAGACAAGCAGAATCTCGAGTGTAGAGTTATCGGTAGTTATCGTTGTCTCCATCGTCTACACAACGCATATGAAACATTCATAGGTAGTGGAATTCGTGTTAAAACTTCTGACTTGGCGTAATCGAGCAATCAAATCTCTATCAATCATATTTGAATGCATACGATGACAGAGATCCATTGGCCTTCGATGATTGAATGACTTACCCCCGTAGAAGAACAAATCTCAAACCTTCAATAAAAAAAGCAGGTGAGAGGAATGTGTCCTCATCTTTCTGATAATTTTGTGTGGAGGAACCAACAGAGACGTCCAAATTAGGTTCGTCTTAGCAAGTTTAACCCCTCAGCTTTGCCAATTCGCTTGGAGATAGTAGAATATGAGAGGAAAACCATACTTAATCCACATCGACCGTAAAGTGACGTATTGTAGAAGTCACCGTCAAGAAATCTAATCACTTCTCCAATAGTGATTTCGAAGTAAACCATTTCGAGGCTAGGCCAATTGGGTTCATGAAGGTAGAAATCCCTTTGGAACACACCATAAACTGAATTTTGAAGGATCACGAGAGACCAACGTCAACCTCAAAGTAAATAAACAAATTGGATAAACAACTTTGATGACCGTTCATAAGAAACAGTCGAAGGCGTCCACCCAAAAATGACACGGCCTCTACGGTCAAGCACAAGCAAGATAGCTACAAAGACATTGATTATTTTAAATCACCCCTCAAACAAAGGTATGCAGACGGAGCCCTTTAAGAGATACGACAACTATCCCGTATGATTTTTATGAGTTTAAAAAAAAAGGTGGCTCCCACCCCACGCAGGGGAAAGGAGCGACACTCATCGCCTAAAATAAGTTTTGAATGGGTCCTTAGTTATAATTGGCAGAAAAGTTATCTCGCCTTATCCCGCAATAAAGACAAATAATTAAAACACAGTTTTACATTTAATCATAAGATTGTTATATTTGTCTTTTGTGATCGTCAATATTACCTGGTGGAACATAGGATTGTCAATTTCCATCATCCCAAGAGTATTGATTTGTATGAATAATGTGCAATCGACAATTTTTATTTCGAGAAGTTGAGGAAAGTCTATAACCAAGAAGAACCAACCTAGAAGCTTTAACTTATCATAAGATTTTTATTTCGTGGATTTTATATTCCTTAGTAAATAATGGGCTCAAGAAATAAATAGACAAAACCTTTAAGGAGGGAGAAAGATAAAGGTGGTGATACATTAATTGAAGTGGCTATAAATTGCAACTATTCATCAAGGCAATGAATATCCACTTTCTCCACCACCTTCAATGTGTGACCTTTCAATCCCAAGTCATTATTGATAGGATAATGGACAGGGTCGATCCTGACTTTTTAGAGGCCTAGAACAAATAATAAAATGGACCCCAACAAAAATAATTATTTTTTATAAATAATATTAATATTACTAAATTTTTAATAATATATTATAAATTAAATATGATAATATATATTTTTATTAAAAAAAACCATAAATAATTTGAATTAAGTTTCTCTAGCGCTTTTTTTTAGGTAATAAGAGAGTGAAAGTTGTTAATAGTAATTATATTGAAATAGGTTTTTTAGTTGTTTTTTTAGTTGTTGTTAGAACTACATAAGAATTAATTAAAAAAACACTTATATCCAATTCATTTTAAATATATTATTTTAAAATAAAATTTATAATATATCTTTTATAAAAACAAGATCAACCTATTAATAATTATATCTAATATTTCTTAATCTAAGAACTTAATAATAATTTTATGTTTTTCTTAACAGTCCAGTATTTTAAATTATACGAATACACCGAATAAAATAAACGACATATCAACATAAAATACTAATATGATAAATAAAATCCAAATAATATATATATACAAAACGAGTAATAGTGTGCGAAATAAAATCCGAATACAAGAAAAATAAACCCGAACCCCTACTGGGTATGCCTAACCCTCACTCCCTGGGACCTCCTCTGCCTCCTATATGCCGTCGCACGGCCCGCGTCACCGACGATCCTTTCCACCACGGCGACTACCTCTGGATCGCTCTGATCAATGATACCTCGGTCCAACGCGTCCCGCCCAAGCATCTCTATCCGCTGGCAGATCGACAGGAGATCAATTGCATGGTCATCTTCGGCTTGCTGGTTCTCCAGGAGCTCCTCGTATGCTGGCCTAGGAGCGTCGGGAGCGTCGGATGTCATCAGCCCGATAGAACCATGTGACATACCCCTCCACACTGTTCCAGTCCTGGGTGACCTGCATGCGACGATACTCCTCTGGGACCACATGACGCTCCCAATCCGCAAATATGCCAGTGAGCTGCACTCGGGTAACTGTGTCGGGAGCAGCCTCAAAAGGTGACCTGGGTATCATCTACACAAATCCAAACTGTCGCATGCACCGCTCAGGGAGATACCTCACCATGGTGTTGGTCCCGCATGCCAACCAGCCAGAATATAACGAGATGCTGTCAAAGGCGACAATAGCAGTGTAGTCGCTGAATGGCCTCCAACTTATGTCATCGTGCATTGTGCGGCCGAGGTACCCACGATATGGTCCCACTGCATTGTTCCCCCTCTGGAGAACGTATCGGGCGGCCCTAGGCATGGCGTCCTCGTACGCAGTATCAATGTGGAAGTCGTGGATGCGGGGGAAGTAGGAGATGATCCAGCCCTGAAACACAGACACGATAATGTATTAAAAATAAATACGAACCATATATAAATGTGAAACAATTAAAATGAAACGTACCGTCAGAAGTGTGCAGGATCTGGTATAGGTATACCAGAATAGCTGACCCCCAATTCCACTAGTGAGCGGTAGTCAAGTCCATGAAGTAGCGGAGGTAGGTCACGTCGAAGTATCTTGCACTCTTGTCCACAAAGAGTGCAGTGCCTACCAAAAACATGAACCAGCACCGGAGAGCGCAGGCACGGTGATACTTCATAAATAGGCAGTTCTCCGCATCCTCGGATCCGGCCGCCGCCACCAGGTGGTGCTCGTAATAAGCGCTCAATATGGAGAACCGGATATGAGGCCCATTTGTCGTCTGGCACTCAAAGTCAGCCATATTTGGCTCCATACCCAGATAGATCGTCATCCACTCGATGGCATTGACCCTCTGGATCCGGGAATGGTCCAGCAGCATCCCCCTAATCGGCAAGTGGAGAAGACGCTGCACATCGTGCAAGGTGATCGTCATCTCCCCAACCGGTAAGTGGAAAGAAGACGTCTCCCTATGCCACCGCTCCACAAAGGCCCCCTGCATGCCGTGGCTGATGGTGGTATACCCCGTCATGCACAGCCCACCTAGCCCCGAAGCTGTCACCGCGTCGTTAAACCACTGCGCCTTTGGTTTAAAGAGGCCGAAAATCTTCCGGGCGTGGTTCACCATTTTTAAAGTCTGTCTCTCTTGTTACAAAAAAAAACAAAAAAAAACACTGTTAATTAGACTGTTAAGAAAATATGGAATAAAAAGCTAAATAAAAAACGATTAAATAATAAAGTCAGACAAATTATAAAAATACCTCTCCCCCCAGACACGTTGAGCGACGTGCTCATGGTAGGAAATCAGCAAGGACGTGTCAATGGGCCATCCCGGGTAGCCCTCCTTCCCTTCCCCATGCGGATGGTCAACATCTGGTACCTCCTCCGTCTCCTGGTATCTAACTGCCTCCTCCTCCTCCTCCTCTCGTACCTCCTGCTGGCGGGAAGAAGAGACCCGAGCCAGACGACTCCTCGATCCAGATGAGGAAGTACCCTCGTCCATCTGCACGGGTACTCGCACACGACCCCGTCCCTGCGTCGATGCCAGCTGCGCCGCCCGCTCGCGTTTAGCCGACGCTGTCTGGGTCTCTCTCCATTGTCTGATGCGTGCTGGGTTGCCTTCCATATTCCTGAAACAATTGAAATCCATAAGAATGCGAAACAATTGAAAAAATAAAAAATCAATTCTGGACACACTTCGGAAGTTCATTTTCGAAATTGGTGAGGGAGGTGTTTTCGAAAATGAAATTCCGAAACACCCTTGCGAAGTCAAATTCTGCAACTTCCATGGCAGACCCCAAAATCCAAAGTTCTAACATGTTATAATGCTTCTAAACAACCTAAATACTACTAACAACATACCCCTATATCGTTTTTGTAATTTCTAACAACCCTAACATGCATTTAAATTATGGGTCTAAGGATTATGAAACTTACAAATTGAAGTGATTGAGTAGCTTTTGAATGTAGTGGAGCAAGTAGAAACAGCATTCGATGTAGCCTTGAAACTTGATTTTGCAAAAAATCTCTTTGAGGTTGATTTTGAAAATGATTTAGGGTAAATGAATTGGGGGGAGGGGCTGTTTTGCTTAATCTACAAAACACACAGTATTTCGGAAACACACTTCCGAAATCCTGTTTTCGGAAATGCATTTCCGAAAATAAGACAAATTTTGAAGAAAAAAAAAGACGTATTAATAGCGGTATTAAAAAAAGACGTATTTTAGGATTTTCACCAGGGGTCACCAAGAAAACATGGGGTGGATAAAGAAATTTCCATATTTTATTTAGTTTAATCGGCAAGTGCACAGGTTCTTTGCCATTTTATTAAAATAAAATTTTAGTTCCATTGGCAATGAATGTATTAATAGCGGTATACTGGCACTGCACAGATTCTTTGCCATTTTATTAAAATAAAATATTAATTAAAAGCATAAAATCAAGTTTGAATAATTGAACTCACATTCCAACATATCAAAGTAAAAAGAGCTTTCTGCTGTGCTACAAATACATTTATGCCCAACTTTCAAAATTTATATATATATAAAATAATTTTATTATTACAATTCATAAAGCCCAAACTAAAAAATTTTAGTCCCCTTTAATTTTGAGGCCCTGGACTTGGGTTGTAGGCCTGCTTGCTCTGGCCCAGGGCCGGCCCTGATAATGGACGAAAGTTGGAAAATTTCTTGAGTTATTATCGTAAGCTATTATCTATAAATAGAAAGCTAAACATGAAAGGAAAATCAAGTTGAATTTTCTTAAACATGTTGTTTTTAGAGGCATTGTTCATTTGGTTCTTGATTGGACCATATTTTGATCTTATCAAGAAACCAAATTTTTTGTGGTGGTCTTCATTTAGACTTATCATCTTTTCTAAATCATAAAAAGAGTGTGGCGCCCCATTTCTATCATTTCTATCAATTTCTTTTTAAATTTTCATTTACTTCAATTTTGTACCTACTCATCTAAATTATAATATTTCATGACCTTACACCATATTGTCATATAAAAATTACAAATTTGCTAAATTTATCAAATTATGAGTAGTCTAGGATTCATTCTATAACAAAATATGAGGAATAAAGGTACCCATTTAAAATTTGTAACAGCTATTTTTTATTTTCATCTTGAATAAACTATCAATCTGATCTTTAAATTATCATTCTCTCTAATTTATAATTATGAATGATTAAAATGATAAATAATTTTTAAACTATTCTTAACTCATCATGTACTTACTCCTTTTAGTAACGAAAATGCTACATCTAGACTAGCATGATGAATTAAAATAGTTCAAGAATAAAATCCAAGAGAAAAGTAATTTAAATTTCAAAATCATAGTTTATTATTTCCTTTTTATTCATATAAGTGGCTTCGCTTTTCAATCTTTACCGGGAACCCACCTTTCATATATGAGGTAAAATGCGCAGTGTACTCCGGCTCAATCCCTTCAACCATCGCCGGAACCACCCTAAACCGCCCCATAATCCCGGCAACCACCCTCTTCATCTGCAAGAACGCCATTTCCTTCCCTATACACACCCTCGGCCCAGCTTGAAAAACCGGATAACTATAATAATCTATCCCAATAAAGCTCCACTTGCCAACCTCATCCCGTCTCAACCACCTCTCCGGTCGAAACTCAGCCCAATCCGGTCCCCATATCTTCTCAGATCTTCCCATAGCATATACATGATAGGTCACTCTCCACCCTTTCTTCACTAAAGTCCCATCCGGCAAAATGTCGTCGTGCGCCGCTACTTTAGTATCCACCGGAAGCGGAGGATATAGCCTCATACTCTCGCATAGCGCCGCGTGAGTATAAACCATATCCTTCACCTCATCGTAGCCAACAGTTTCTGATTTTCCAGTAATCTCTTTGAGAATCTCATTCTCAACATGACTATGGTTAGAGAGTAACCAAAAGAACCATGTGAGTGCAGCTGAAGTTGTATCTCTCCCAGCAAGAATAAAACTTATTACCATATCAATAACAAATGAATCATCCGAATAACCCGAACTTAAAAATCTGGATAAAAGATCAACTGATTCCAACGATACTGCTTTTTCTTTAAGCTCTTTTTTCTTATTCTTAACTATTTTATTGGCGAGTTCTTTTACTTCTGCAACTGCTTCTTTCAGCCTTCGCTCTGTTCCGATGTTCAGGAATTTTTTTACTTTCCATAGTAATGGAATCACTGAATTCAACCTCTCGATGCTGAGTTGCGAGGCTTCGTCGAAGGCTTTTGCAAAAGGTATTTCAGGAAGGGAAGGGAGGAGATACTCTGGATCATATCCAAACGCGATCATGCAAATGTTATCGAACGTGAAACGTTGGAGGATGTCTTGGAAATCAAGAGTGGTTTGGTTGTTAGAAGCTTCGGAGAGAACAGGAAGAAGGCGATCGGAGAGTTCGACGTCAACTACTGTTTCAACGAATTTGCGGAGGGATTTAGTGTTGAATTCGTGGCTGGAGATTTGTCTTTGATGCTTCCAGTCTTCACCGTCTACTGTGAAGATTCCGTCGCCGAGGAAATCATTGATAGATTGATAAAACGTGAGACCTTTGCCGTAGCAAAGGAAATTGGTTTTGAGAATGTGTTGCACCACGGCGGGTTGAGCCGTGAAGACTTGGCGGGAGCCTAAAGGGCGGTGGAAGACGAAGGTGGAGGAAGGGATGGTTTGGAGGATATCGGAGGTCCATTGCACGCGGCGGTGGAAGTTGGCTAGCAGAGAAAAAGCAGAACCGAAAATGGGGTAAGATTTGGGAATTGTGGTGTTGGTGGTAGAGGAAGGTGTTTTTATGGATTTGGATTGTGTTTTTATGGCTAAGAATAAGAACCAAATGAAGCCTGCAGAGAAAAGTAACCAAGAAACCAATATTTGGAGTTCCATTTTGCAAGTTTGATGTTATGATTGAGTTGTGAGAGCCAATAATGTGATTAGACTTGGCTTATTTCTTTCTTCGCTTGATTGTACGAATGCTGCTTGCTTTTATAAGGAAAATTTGTTTGGGTGTAATCTTCTAGGTAATTGAAACTTAAATGGTTGATTCGTGAGTCAACTCTTGTTTTGTTAAAGTCAATCCCATTCCCTTAAAAGTAAATAATTGAATGGGTGTATCCAAATCTAATAATGCCTGAAATAACGTGGGCAGTCGGGACCCCGGTGGGGACTACAACAGTCATGCAAATAATTGAAGAGAAATACAAGAAAAAAAAAATAGAAGATGAACTCTCTATATTCATATGGCTATATTCATGGGGTGTTCGCGGTATTGTTTCGGCAATTTTTATGTAAAAAAATCATTTAAATCGTAAGAAAAAGAGTGTGCTGTTTGATTTAGTTTGGTTGACTTTTAGGAATAAAATCGAACCAAATTAAGTTAAACCAATGCGGTTTGGATTTGTTCGATTTTTTAAAAATAAAATATTGAGTCATACATACACATAGATGACAACATAACTTTGTATTTAATCATTTATAAATTATCAAATAATAACAAAACTCATTCAATTATTTGGAAAATATATAAAATTATTTGGAAAATATATAAAATTATTTTACATTATTTGTATGTATTTAAATTAAACTTTAGTTGGAATGACTAGTTTTATTTTGCATGTGTTTTTAAATTACCTTTAACATAACATACTCGATGAATTATATGATCAGACCATTCCCCATAATTTTTTGTTATTTGACACTAAAAAAAAATGGAGATTGATGATAACAATAGTAAAAAAAAACTTTAGCAAAGGTGGTTATGATTCTCAGGCGATTAAGGAGTAGTCACTCATTGTGGAACAGAAGGAATAACACTCTAACGTTCAAGTCAAGTCAGTTGGCAAAAGTGAAACTATTGTAAGTGTGAGTTAAAGAGTGACACATGGTCACAATTATATAAAGAATACGTTAACTGTCCACATGTAGTTTGGTACGGAGTTCATGTAATCGTTAAATGTAGATTAATAGTCATGATGACTAAGAGGTTGTGGTCTGTCCAGGAATAAAGGTTCATATGTACATCAATAATGTAACACCTTTACCGCAGTCTCATTTACATAAAGGATGTGTTTATGATTGTCCACATGTACACTACTATGAAGAAGTGATTTTATCTCGGTTGAAACAAAAAAGTTTTTACCTCTGTTTGCTTGGCGAGATAAAGAAGCATATCATGGAAAGTGAAAAATTCCCCCCGACAGAGATTCCATCGGAGGGGAAAAGTTTTACTAATCATGGGTTCGATTCCCATAAACAACATTTCCATATTTTCTTGAAAACACGCTACATTTCCTCTCAATTGTAAAAATATTTGAGATGATATATAGTATTATATTTATGAGAGTCCAAAATAAGGGCGACTCCAAGGTCCCCGCCTAGCGTAATATCGTCTAATGGTATCCTCAGTGATCCCTATGAACACGTCGTCTCCATCATCACATAGATGGTTATCATTGGAGCATCTGACTCCTTGAAATGCAAACTATTGTTTGGCACCTTCAGGGATGTCGCCCTACGAAGGTATATGGGTATACCTCAAGCCTACATTACGACCTATCAGGGGATGGTAAAGAAACTTTTGCATCAATTCTCTGTCGACCGACACAGAAAAATGTCCATCATCAGCCTGTTCAATATACGACCAAGTTATAGATTTATGATCTATAACACTCGAATTAGTATATCTTTCTTGTATGGCAGGAAACATACAATAATGAAGGCCGAGATTTTTGTTTTCAAAAAATAACCAAAATTCTTGTGATGGCCTTCCAATGGTCATTATTTGAATTACTAGTAAATCTACTCATTTTACTAATTGAAAATGCGATGCCAGGTCTAGTACATTACATTAGACAACTAATTTCACTTTCATATTCTAATTTAGCCTCAACTCTTCCATCATTAATTTGACACTAAGATCAAATTGAATATTCACTTTCTTGAAACGTGATTGTTTGAACTTATCAATAACTTTTTCAACAAAGTGTGTTTGACTGAGTTCATAACCTCCACTATTTCCCATTACTTTGATCTCTAAAATTATGCCAACTAGTCCAACATCTTTCATCTTGAATGTGGAAGTTAGGAACTTCTTTGTTTCTAAAATTCCATTCATCTCGTTGCTAATAATCAATCATATAATCAACATGGAGACAAAGGAACATCACAATGTTCTCACACAATTTTGTGTACAAACACTTGTCACAAGAATTAGATGAAGAAAGATTTTAGATGATCGTGTATGATGATGAAAGGCGGTTTGAGATAAAGTGAGATATGAAATTATGAGCAATTTAGTATGAGTGTCTTGGTTACGTTCACTTCTCTCAAATGTTCCCTTGAATTTCTATGTTCAACATTCTTGATCAACTTTATCAATGATGTGGGTGACATTTTTTATTATTTTCTTCTTTGATGATCTCTGTCTTAATCAAAACTAGATATAAGATGCATTCTTCACAATCTCCCTATTTTTGATGATGACAAACTCTTTGAGTTCGTGTTTTGGTAAGATTGAAAAGCCTCCCCTAAGTTGTGTGTCTCTTTATCATTTGTGAATCTTGAAATGATAGAGTCAAACTTTTTGATGTCATTGTTTTGATGCGTATTTTAATCCATGCAAGGATTTGACAAGCTTGCATGCTATTTGTTCATTACTATGAGGCATATAACCTTCTAGTCTTTCTATGTAAATCTCCTTCTCGAGATCTCCATTTAGGAATATTGTTTTGACATCCTTTTAATGAACAATAATATCATGCAAATAAACTAATGCAAATAATACTTTTAATTGTCTTCGTCCTAGCTAGCGGTGCATATGTGTTGAAATGATCAACAAATTCCTTTTGTCTAGAACCTTTGGTTACTAATCTATCATTGTAGGTGTTTAGTGTATCATCACTATGATACTTCCTTTTAAACATACACACTTGAATCCAATAGGTCTTAATCCTTTAGGGTAGATCGACAAGTTCCCAGGTGTGGTTTGACATTATTGAATGTATTTCATCTTAGATAACATAATTCCAAGAGAAGTCCCTTTAAGTTACTTCTTCTTTGTAAATCTTAGGATCATCTTCCACTTGAAGAATAATATGAATCTTACGGACAAAATTCCCACTATTTTCTTCTACTAGATTGTGAGATATTGGATCGAACTCTAGTATGGTCGAAGGGTAGCTTCTTGGTTCGACAAGGTTAAGCATGAAGTCGAAGGTTGTTCACATGCTTGTGTCGAAGATGCTAGGGTTGTTAGCATGTTAAATTAGGTTTTAGTGTTTAAATCCTAATTTGTTAAGTTAGCTTGTTTATTAAGTTGGCTTGTGTAATGGGCCTTGTGGAAAAAGCCCATTAGTTAGTATGTTAGGTTTTATTATAAATAGCATACCAGTCTCTCATCATTGCTAAGTTGCAAATCCTAATTTAGGGTGAGAGAGGTTATTTTTTATTCTTGTAAACTTGTAATCTTGTTTTAAGAGAAAGTAAAAGAATAGCAGTTATAACCAATTCTTGTGTTCCTCTTCTTCCTTGTCCTTTATTCATCCCTTATTTTATACTTTGTTCGTGGCATTGAATTCACAACAAATTGGTGCGGTGAGCGTGGAGAAGATGCCTTCAACAAAGTATGAGATTGAAAAGTTCACCGGAGTGAATGATTTCGGTCTGTGGCGCTTGAAGATGAAAGCCCTACTGGTTCAGCAGGGTTGTTTGGAAGCGTTGAAGGGAGGGGCAGCCATGAATGCAGAATTGACGGCAGCGGAGAAGACGAATATGATCGAGAAAGCACACAGCGCAATTTTGTTGAGCCTTAGTGATAAAGTTCTCCGGCAGGTATCAAAGGAGACGACGACATCAGGGTTATGGGTGAAACTTGAAAGTTTGTATATGACCAAATCGCTGGTAAATCGACTCTACCTGAAGCAAGCTTTGTATTCATTCAAGATGCTTGAAGACAAAGTTTTGGCTGAGCAGTTGGATATGTTCAACAAGCTGATTCTTGATCTTGAAAATATTGATGTAAAGATTGATGATGAAGATCAAGCGCTGTTACTATAGTGTTCTTTGCCTCGATCACATGCTCACTTCAAAGAAACTCTCTTGTATGGAAGGGAGTCCCTGACGTTTGAAGAAGTTCAATCAGCCTTGTACTCTAAGGACTTGAATGAACGAAAGGAGCATAAACCTTCGACTGTTGGCGAAGGTTTGGCCGTTAAAGGAAAACTCTTACGAAAGGATGGTAAGTTCGACAAGAAGAAAGGCAATAGCCAGTCGAAGTCTTACAGTGGCGAAGCATCTGGCATTCCATGCTACCATTGTAAGAAGGAGGGTCACACAAGAAAGGTGTGCCCTGAACGCCTGAAATATCATGGAGGTAAGGATAATGGCAACGCTGCCATTGTTCAAGATGATTTCGAATCATCTGATGTTCTTGTGGTTTCAAGCAGTGACTCTAAGAAGGAATGGATTATGGATTCAGGTTGCACTTGGCACATGACTCCAAACAAAGACTTGTTCGAGGAATTATGTGATCAAGATGGTGGATCAGTATTGCTGGGAAACAACAAGGCTTGCAAGATTGCAGGTGTTGGATCTGTGAGATTCAAGCTCCATGATGAGTCAATAAGGTTGTTGACTGAAGTCAGGTATGTTCCTGATTTGAAGAGAAATCTGCTTTCTCTTGGTGAATTTGACAAGAAAGGATATGTTTTCCAAGGAGAGAAAAGTATCCTAAGAGTCATGAAGGGTTCGAAGGAAGTCTTGAGAGGCGTGAAGAAACAAGGCTTGTATACCCTTGAGGCTGAAGTTGTAAGTGGTTCGACAAATGTTGCATCCACAAAACCTTTGTCGAAAACAGAAATCTGGCACATGAGATTGGGCCATGTCAGTGAAAGGGGTCCGGTCGAATTAGGAAAACAAAATCTGCTTGGTGGAGACAAAGTCGAAAAGCTGACGTTTTGTGAACCCTGTGTACTTGGAAAATCTTGCAGAGTGAAGTTCAACAAAGGCAAACAAAGAACACATGGATCCCTTGATTACATCCATGCTGATCTTTGGGGGCCTGCAAGGTGTCCATCACATTCAGGAGCAAGGTATTTTCTATCCATAGTAGATGATTATTCCAGAAAATTATGGGTATTCATCCAGAAGACTAAGGATGAAAGTTTTGAGAATTTCAAAAGTTGGAAGACTCTGGTTGAAAATCAGACTGGCAGAAAGGTCAAGAGGTTGAGAACCGACAATGGCCTTGAATTTTGCAATGAGGCATTCGACAGTTTTTGTGCTGCCTCTGGTATTGCAAGGCACAAAACTACTGCAGGTACTCCACAGCAAAATGGTTTGGTTGAAAGGTTTAATCGAACTATTTTGGAGAGAGTCAGATGCATGTTGACTAGTGCTGGACTAAAGAAGGTGTTCTGGGCTGAGGCTGTTTCGACAGCAACATATCTGATAAACAGATGTCCTTCGACAGCGTTAGATATGAAGATACCTGAAGAAGTTTGGTCGAGACATCCACCAGATCTCGACAAACTGAGAGTATTTGGCTGCGTAGCCTATGCTCACATTAGGCAAGACAAGGTCGAACCTAGAGCTCTGAAATGCATGTTCATGGGATACCCTGAAGGAGTCAAAGCTTATAGGCTATGGTTCCTAGAGCCAGGTCACAGGAGGTGTATCACTAGTCGAGATGTAGTTTTCAATGAAGCTGAAATGGCTTTTAAGAAAATTGATGATGTTGGTCGAAGTACAGAAACATCTGACGAAGAGCTGGAACAGGTAGAGATTCCTGTTGAGGTGGAGCATGTTGATGCTGAATTGCATATCCCTGATGAAGTCAAAGAAGAAGCAAAAGATGCTGAGGAAGTTGAGGAAACTGACGATGACTACCTATTGTCGAGAGATAGGTCGAGAAGAGTCATCAAGGCACCTCAGAGACTTGGGTATGCAAATCTTATAGCTTATGCCTTAATCTCTACAAGTGAGGTTCTAGACGAAGAACCTAGAGACACTACAACATGGAAGGCCTACGAAAGCGCTTATTTTGGGCTTTAAAAGCGCTTAAAAGCGCTGTGAAAGCTAGCGCTGGCGTAGGTAACAAAAGCGCTTCTGAAAGCGCTCTGGTAGACCCCCCCTATAAGAGCGCTTTTTCCAGAAAAGCGCTCTTGTAGACCCCCCTATAAGAGCGCTTTTTCCAGAAAAAGCGCTCTCGTAGCCTCCCCTATAGCAGCGCTTTTTCCAGAAGCGCTTTCGTAGGTTGCGCTTTTTTTTAATATTTTGACATATCTCAAATTCTCACTAATATTTTGAGAAATACAGTTATTATATTAAACAAATAAAATTTTTAAAAAAATACATTTAATATGAAACATTTTATGGATTAGTATTGCATATATTTATTATCAAAATACAAATAAAACATCACTGATTTTATAAGTGCTCTAGAAGCAAAGTTTACACTCAAATTCTCAAAACACAAAATACAATACAAATATATATATATATATATATATATATATATATATATATACACACTAATTTGCTCCTTAAAAAAACTAGTTCTCTCCAGCCGAACGTGACTCCTCGATGACCATAATTGACTTTCTCAAGCTCCATTGTCAATCTTTCTCAAGCTCCATGTTATCTATATAGATAGCATTGTGTAAAGAGGTTGGAATAACAAAAACATTAGGAGTCGTATAGCAATACCGATTATACTTGAATAGATGAAACTGAATCAATTATGTTAGTAAATCATGGAGCATATTCCATCATGTTAATAAAATAACTTATCTCATGGAACATAACAGTAAAGTGTGGACAATTGCACCACAACATGGAGAGTATCATCACACTATCAAAGTAGTATACACACTAAATGAGAATTACTTGATTGTATTAAACAATACCATAAGGTAAAATACAATCTTAGTCTTACTGGACAAATTTGTCTTCCTATCATGATAATCCTATTCCTGTTCCTAGTAAACCAACCAAAAAATTTATCATGGGGTACAACTTAGATCAGATTGAATCACTCAAATAAGAAAAAATTGTCCTTGTTAATTAATGAATTAATTAATTGAAAGAGCTTGATTTTGGCTTGACAAGAAACTTGTCTTTTTCTCTTAATTGTCTCTTCTTTTTATGTTTATTTTTTATTATATAGTTTTTGATACAATTGTTGTATGAGATATTGACTAAAAAATAAATAATCTATGACAACTAAACCTTTAAACCGACCCCATTACCAATTGTAATCAAAACAGAAGAGAATAGAGGACATAGTGAAGAATCATAAACATATCTAACACTCAGCCATACCACTTTTTTAGTACTCGTTATTACAGTGGCCATTCATGCCCTAATAAACTTTTTTATTTAACACATTAAATATATTACATTAGTTATAAATCTAAATTTGAAGAAGAAAAATTCTACTGTCACTTGTTGCTGATAAATCCTTTTTTAATCTCATCGTTCTTATTTTTACTCTCAAAAGAATCACTTCTCACTCATTAAAAATCCATTATGTTCCCAACTTCATATAAATTTCAACCAAATCTCTTCATAGATGAAAAACAAAGTTGTCTTCAAACATAAACAAAACAGAATCAAAACGAAATTCAAAGTTTTTTCAATGTATCCTTTGTTTCTTTCAACCAAGTTTCAATGCTCTAGTATTTACAAAGTATGATGCTGTTAATTAATATGCATGTTAATAGCATTAGCACTTACCGAAAATGAAGAAAAGAAGATGTTAGCACCACAACTGACACACTCACAGCAACACGGTAACACGACGACGAATTCCTGCCAACAATTTGATAAAACAGACCATAGGTAAACACTCTTTGAAGAATTAATACGAAACAGACTCATAGATGGTAAAGTACTAAACCTAATGCCCGCACTCTCTTTCTCAACTAATCTTCTTCTACTTTGAAATTGAAATTGAATGATGAAACTCACCTAGCACAAAACGGTAATAACGACGATAAGTCTATGCTAATATGAAAACCAACCTTAGCATAATCATCAATGGCAACTAAGAAACACAACAGCAACAAATCAAAAGTAAAATAGAAGCAGAAAGAGGAAAAAATTCTGGTGAGACATTTTATCGAACACCTTGTGAGCAAGATCGAAAGCTGCATTTTCTTCTCTTCATCGCTTTAACTAGTAAGCTCAGCGTTGGATTGTGCAGCCTCGGCCATATTCAAAGTGGATTCAATTTGAAAGACTCTGCAACATCATCAAAACTAATAATAGACAAAGATAATATTCAAAGTGGATTCAAAATCCTCACTAATTGACACTCATTGACAGGAAAAAATACCTTAAGGAAACTATGCAGAATTCCTTATGAAAACATCTAAAGATCCTCACACCCTAAATCACACTAAAATTCTCGTCCCTAATTGATAGAGCTTCATCCCCTGCATTTTCAACGATTCACAGCAGCAACAACACACACAGAGTAGAAGAATAAAAGTAGAAGAGGAAAAGGAAAGTTAAATACCATTACTTGAGTCTCCTCGTCGTCGTCGGAACCTTGACGGAACCACCACTGTTTCCGATTTCGTATACTGGATAAACTTTCTTCTTGTTTATTGTTGTTTTAAGATTTGATTCTCTTTTCAAACATGCTGTAACTTGTAAAATCATCATCATCTGCTTCTGGAATCGCGTCACCATCACCAAAACCGATATGTGATCTTCATCATAACATCATCATCTCCACGAAATCGGAGAAAGCTTCGAATCGGAGAGAAGAAGAGGATGAACGGAGATTCACGTCAGAGAAAGAGAATGAAATCGAAAACGGGTTTGAGTCACCGGTGATTGATCGGAGAAGAAGAGGAAGACGATCGGAGGAAGAGAGAAGCCACCAGTTTTGTTGAAGATGAAGGGTGTCGTTCTTGTGTTGAGGAGGAAAAGAAAAGAACGTGTTTTGACCAACACAAACCCTAATCCCTTTTTCTATTTATTCTTCTTTTTATTATTTTTTTTATTTTTTTAGTTAATTAATTTTGTTTTAAAAATTTTAATTTTAAATTAGCTACGAGAGTGCTTTTCAAAAGCGCCTTTGTAACCAGCCTATACCAGCGCTTTTTAGAAAGCGCTTTCTTAAGGTAGCCTATAGCAGCGCTTTTTAAAAGCGCTTTCGTAGGATCACCTATACCAGCGCTTTTTTCCCTTGTTTTTTTGTTTTGTTTTTAGCGAACCTTATAGCAGCGCTTTTTCCTAAAAGCGCTTTCGTAGCTGTGCTGCTAAAAGCCAAATTTGGCGTAGTGAGACTACAAGGAAGTTATGAGAAGTCGAAATAAGACTGAATGGTTGAAAGCCATGGATGATGAGATGAAATCTCTTCATGATAATCATACTTGGGAATTGATCAAGAAACCTGCTGGGGCAAGGTTAGTCAGCTGTAAATGGATTTTTAAAGTTAAGGAAGGAATTGAAGGAGTGACGTCGAAAAGATACAAGGCAAGGTTAGTTGCAAGGGGTTTCACTCAAAAAGAAGGTGTCGACTTCAATGATGTGTTTTCTCCTGTTGTGAAACATAGGTCCATTCGAATGTTGCTTGCCATGGTGGCACAGTTCGATCTTGAACTGGAACAGATGGATGTGAAAACTGCGTTCTTGTATGGTGATCTAGATGAAACGATCCTGATGAGGCAACCTAAAGGGTATGTCGAAAAGGGGAAGGAAGATTGTGTGTGCAAGTTAAAGAGATCTTTGTATGGGCTGAAACAATTTCCTCGACAGTGGAATAGGAGATTTGACAAGTTCATGGCACGCATAAGTTTCATTAGAAGTCAGTTCGACCACTGCGTTTACTTCAGATTTTGACCTGGTAATTCATTTTTTATTTTGTTGCTTTATGTGGATGATATTCTCATAGCAAGCAACAATGATAAAGATGTGACGAGGGTGAAGGCTGAACTCAATAAGGAGTTCGATATGAAGGATCTCGGAGGTGATTCCAGGATTCCTGGAATTGACATTCGAAGAGATAGAAAGAAGTCGAAGTTATGCTTATCTCAAGAGGCATATCTACGGAAGATTCTCGAAAAGTTTGGTATGTCGAATTCGAAGCCAGTTGTGACTTCAACAAACCCTCAATTCAAGCTGAGTATTGATCAGTGTCCCAGTACTGATGTCGAAAGAGCCTATATGAATAGCATCCCATATGCTAATATAGTTGGTTCTTTGATGTATGCTATGGTCTGTACTAGACCCGACATAGCATATGCAGTAAGTCTTGTAAGCAGGTACATGGCGAACCCTGGAAAGGCTCATTGGCAAGCATTGAAGTGGATTTTAAGGTACATAAATGGGTCTCTGAATAGAGTCCTAATTTATGGTGGAGCCTTGGGTGAAGATAGTAAAGCAGTAATAGAAGGATATGTCGACTCTGATTATGCAGGTTGTATGGATTCCAGAAAATCTATTTTTGGATATGTTTTCACTATGTTTGGCACTGCAATTAGTTGGAAAGCAACACTTCAGAAGGTTGTTGCTCTATCAACCACTGAAGCGGAGTATATTGCCCTAACTGAAGCTGTGAAAGAAGCATTGTGGCTTGAAGGTTTTGCGAAGGAGCTGAAACTTCAAGGTCGAGGTATCACTGTTAAATGTGATAGTCAAAGTGCAATACACCTGTCGAAGAATTCAGCCTATCATGAGCAAACTAAGCACATTGATGTGAGGCTGCATTTCGTCAGAGGAGTAATCGAGCGTGGAGAAGTCCAAGTGCTGAAGGTTTCGACTGAAGACAATGTTGTTGATATGATCACTAAGACATTGCCGAGTTGCAAGTTTTTCCACTGTATGCAGTTGATAAAGCTGCACGAAGAAAGCTAGTTTGTTTCCTTGATGTTGTAGAGTTAGATCCAAGGTGGAGATTTGCGAGATATTGGATCGAACTCTAGTATGGTCGAAGGGTAGCTTCTTGGTTCGACAATGTTAAGCATGAAGTCGAAGGTTGTTCACATGCTTGTGTCGAAGATGCTAGGGTTGTTAGCATGTTAAATTAGGTTTTAGTGTTTAAACCCTAATTTGTTAAGTTAGCTTGTTTATTAAGTTGGCTTGTGTAATGGGCCTTGTGGAAAAAGCCCATTAGTTAGTATGTTAGGTTTTATTATAAATAGCATACTAGTCTCTCATCATTGCTAAGCTGCAAATCCTAATTTAGGGTGAGAGAGGTTATTTGTTATTCTTGTAAACTTGTAATCTTGTTTTAAGAGAAGGTAAAAGAATAGCAGTTATAACCAATTCTTGTGTTCCTCTTCTTCCTTGTCCTTTATTCATCCCTTATTTTATACTTTGTTCGTGGCATTGAATTCACAACAAATAAAAGAAATATGTCGGCAATCGTTTTTGTTCAGTCCTACATCCTTAGCCTTTCAGACTTTTTGCTTATTCTAAGTTTGAGTTGTTTTTTTTCAACAATCATTGACGAACTTTCGGCTTGTGTTTCAACAATCCGTGGAGAACATTTCTCACAAGATTCTTAATTTAAAGAAATCTCAAATTTCTTATCCTCTGTGAAAGGTTATCAAAATTCCACCTCTCAAGATTCAATAATTATATTAGACTCCAAATTCGTAAGTCTATATAAGTAATGATCCATTTTCGAATGATGTTTATATGCCTTATAATAATAATAAATTTCATAAAACACAAAACATGTTGTTATTCACTTAGAATTCAAATCAAAATTCAATTGCATAATTTGAAATCATGAACTCTAATAAATTTGATCGCTTTGATAGTCAACTAATTTATAGCTGAAATAATTTCAAATCAGACGGTACACTTTTCACTTAAAAATTAAATTATACTTAGAAGTTCATTATGAAAATTCAATTATAAAATTTGAAATTATAAACTTTAATAAATTTGGCCACTTTAGAATTGAACAAATTCTATAGGACAAATGCACCTGGGAGTAAATTGTGTTATTATAATATTTATTCTAATAGAATGTCTTGTAACTCTTTTGTACTGTTTCGTCTACAACAATATTTTTTAAAAATTATACTATTTTGCGTTGTGATTTCAAATTGTCTATTTTTAAATTCAAAATACAAATTTTACCGGCATATTTTATTGTCATTTTGAAAAACACGCTTTGTGATTTATTATTAATTATTAAAAAATTAAAGCACATACTACAATGATACTATTTGTACTACTCCTTGAATGAATGTGAAAAGTTATTTTCAATTGATGTGGAAAGTTTTTTTCCCCTAATGATTTTTATCGCCATGCATATGACTCAATATAAAAACAAGAGAAAATGAGTCATGCACTGACCGTGTAAAAAAGTTTTACACTGTCAACCTATCACAACCATGAATCAGGATAAATCAGACTGTAATTTTTAAAAAGTTTATATGACATGACAAAACGATTTGTTTCAATTGGATGACAGTGTAACTTTTAACCTCTAAAAACAACTTATTTTATCAAGATTGGATGATATGATATGAGTAACCCATATGATTCAATCATGTCGTTTGACATGAAAATACAAAAGTGTTAAATATTTTTAAAAAATAGTTACTAATTATTGTGGTCCTTCTCAAATCAAAATAATAGATTGTGCAATTACATGAGAAAAATTTCTATTTTCATATTAAAAAAACCATGTGGTTTGACTAGAGACGATTTTATGGTCTGTATCACTGTATGGTTCAATATATAAGAAAAAGGAAATATTTTTCAAAAACATTTTGTTTGATTCAACAAGGTGAGATTTCAATTTAATTATTATAGTTTCACTCGTTTTTAAAAATTTGATTTATAAAGTTAAAAGTGTTAATCTATATAATTCATTATATAAAATTTGAAATTTTTTTAATACAATTTTTTTACGCTAATATTTGTGTAAATTTGTTGCGTAGATGTTAACGGTGGAAAGGTCTATATGATGATTGTTAGACATTAGACTTTAATACTATAGTATTAAAATTTAATCTAATACATCTTTACAAAATCAGATAGTAAAGTGATTGTAAAATTTGATTGGCTTCTACAAGTCCCAATAGTACTTCTAGTTCACTTCAACTATAAAATTAGATTTTTTTTCTTGTTTGGATACTTTTCCAAAATCAATTCTTCTATTCCAAAAGGTTTTTTCTTTAGCCACCTCCCTATGGGGGTCACCCCCAGCGAAAAACCCAAATCACCCCTACTTCGGAAATGAACTTCCGAAGCACTTTTTTTTAAAAAAATTTCCACAATTCGGAAGTGCATCTCCGAAAACACCTCATGGGGGGTGTTTTCGGAGATGAACTTCCGAAAACACCTTTGTTCAGATTTTGGGGGGTTTCGGAAATGAACTTCCGAATTATGCAGAAACTGTGTTTTCTTTTTATGTTTTTCTTAACAGTCTCGTATTTTTAATTAAAGGAAACCGGGAAATAAAATAAGCGACATATAAACAGAAAAAACTAATATGATAAAAAAAGTAATATATACAAGCCGATCCAAATCCAAATAAAAATAGTGTGCTAAAGATACAATCCGAAAACAAAAAATAAATAAACCCGACCACTACTGGGTGTGCCTAACCCTCTCTCCCTGGGACCTCCTCTGCCGCCTGTATGTCGCCGCACGGCCCGCATCAGTGACGATCATCTCCATCACGGCGACTGCCTCTGGACCACCCTGATGAACGATACCTCGATCCAACGCGTCCCGCCCAAGCATCTCTATCCGCTGGCAGATCGGCATGAGATCAATGGCGTGGTCATCCTCGGCCTGCTGGTTCTCCAAGATCTCCTCGTGTGCTGGCCTAGGAGCGCCGGGAACATCGGGTCTCAGCAGAGGATGTGACTCCCGGTAGAACCATGTGACGTATCCCTCCACACTGTGCCAGTCCTGTGTGACCCGAGTGCGACGGTACTCCTGCGGTACCACATGATGCTGCCAGTCCTCCCATATGGCAGTGAGCTGCACTCGGGTCACTGTGTCGGGAGCAGCCTCAAAGGGTGACCTGGGTATCTGCTGCACAAATTCGAACTGACGCATGCACCGCTCAGGGAGATACCGGACCATGATGGTAGTCCCGCATGCCAACCAGCCAGAATATAGAGATATGCCGTCAAAGGGGACAATCTGAGTGTAGTCGCTGAACGGCCTCCAGGTGATGTCGTCGTGAATCGTGCGGTCCAGGTACCCACGGTATGGTCCCACCGCATTGTTCCCCCTCTGGAGAACGTATCTGGCGGCCCTGGGCATGGCGTCAACGTACGCAGGATCGATGTGGAAACCGTGGATGCGGGAGAAGTAGGAGATGATCCAGCTCTGAAACATAAATAAATACGAAACCTAAGTAAATACGAAACACAAATACGAAACATAAATAAATACGAAACAATTAAAATGAAACGTACCGTGAGTAGTGTGCAGGATCCAACCAACTGCCTCGTCCTCCAGTTGGAGGCCTCATTCAGCTTCTGGTAGAGGTATGTCAGAGTAGCTGCCCCCCAGTTCCACTGGTGAACGGTATCCAGGTCCATGAAGTAACGGTATCCTAGCTTTTGAGTTTGGTAGAATCAATTCTATATTTATTATATATTATTTATTACGAACTCTTTTAAATTTTCCAAATTTACCCTCTTTAATTTCATCAATTGCTTCTTTTCTTTTTTATTTGTATTAGAATTTATTACCATTTTGGTAATTATATAATTAAAAATCAATTTTGCTAAAACTATTCCAATAACATTAATTTGATAACAATCACTTCTATATAACTGTATCCAAACATAAATCAATTCATCTAAACTCAATTTTGTTAAAATCAATTCTACCAAATTCAATTATCTCATAATCAATTTTGTCTACCGCTAATCTTAACACACTATATGTCTAACAAATGCGAAATTTGAGATTTTCGAAATACAATTAAACATGCTTCTAGAATCAATAAACGGTTAGTTTTTAAAATATTAGTAATTAAAATTTGAATATTGAAGAAAAAAGCCATCACCTATTAACATAGTAGTTTTGAATTTTATGTTAGTTTTGTTTTAATGTGGAAGAAAGAAGTTGAGGATAGGATTTGCGAGGCTGCAATTGCATTGCATTTATTTCAAGAGATGAAAGTGATGGTGGCGGTGCCCTTAGAAACGGGAGGAAGAAGAAGAAGAAAAAAAATCAAAGGGTAGGTATCCAAACCAAAACTTATGAGGTTGAAAAGATGAAGTTTTTGAGGTGCTCATGACTTATCATGGCCCATGGAGAGAGATGTTTTCTGATTGAAGTCTATTCACTGGCCGCCAGCGTAACTGCTACTTCAAATTCACCATCTCTAACACATTTAAATTAAAGTTGTCTACATAGTAGACTTCTTTTATATGAAACGTGTCGACATGGGAATGGTTGTTCTAATCGAATGTGACTGTGGTTTTTCCTTTGTAAATACTAGAAGTATTAATTGATGTATTTTATTATTTTAATATAAATATTTATTTAAATTTTAAGGATTTAATAATATAAAAATAGTTTTATAAATTATATATTTAAAGTTCAATAGTCTTTTAGAAAATGGTAAATGTAATTTGTTGTTAAAAAATATAGGTGTGTGTTCCTCCTACAAAGGCAGAGATACTCAGAGGTCTTAGTAGAGTTTATAATAGTTCTTAGATGGTTAAGGCTTGTCCACAAAATCGAGAAGCCTTGTACGGTAGTATTTTACGGTGGTTTTTAGGGGTTATGCTTACGTGAGGTGAGAGACCCTGTTGACGGACGATATGCTTAGATATAAGCTTCTGGGGGTGCTTAATATTGAGGTACGTGTTATGCTTTTGGGGGTGTAATGATCTATATGGCTTAAGATTCTTCCCTTCTCCCCTTGAGGACTCCCCTTAAGGAGAAATGTATTTATAGAGACCTCTAGAGCCTATGGTTTTTTAGAAAGGTTCATCAACCAATCAATGATGGACTGTTGAATCCCTATTTTCAAGGGAGACATGGATCAGTTAATGGCCCTGACTTTCTCTACCTAATAAGTGTCTTATCCCACGTTTTTCACGATATGGGGAGATAGGAAAACCACGGGGAAAGGCGATACCTCCTTTTAGGAGATATTCTATCGTCGCCTCTTCTAGAGCGGTCCAAAGGCATTTCCCTAGGCAAGGCTTTTTGCAAATATAACACTACATAGTCCCTCAAGCACGAGGGTTTTAGTAGAAGATGAAGTGTATTTAAATCACGACTTATGGGAGTATCCCGAGAACCAGTATTTCCTTTTGTGACGTCTTAGTTATCTTGGAAAATCTAGGTTCTTTAGTCATATCAATGTGTAATCAGGCTTAACAGACAATAAGTCCTTCAGGTGAGAGTTTAATTAACCTAAATAATCCAAGTCTTTTAGGAAGAATTGTATATAGTTTGGTTGATGAGACTATAAGTCCCTCAGGCGAGGTGTTTTACCTACTTAAGTGGGACTTCCATCGAGCCCTCATGCAAAACGTGTTATCAAGTCTCTCAAGCTGGATATATCTTATGCCTCTTACGCATGATTCTTAAGTTTTGTCCCGCCCAAGGATACACTAAGTCCCTCAAGCAAGAGTTTAGTTAACCTGGAGAATCTAAGCCTTTCAGGAAGAATTGTAAATAGTCTAGCTGATGATACTATAAGTCCCTCAGGTGTGGTGTTTTACCTACTTGAACAAGACTTTCAACGAGCCCACAGGCAAGACTTAGTATAAGTATCTTAAAATGGATATCGGCCGCACCTCTTAGGCTTGACTCTTAAGTCTTGTCCTGCCGGAGGAGACACTACATTTCTTAGGTAAGAGTTTAGTTAGCCTAGAGAATATAAGCCTCCCAGGAAGAATTGTATATAACCCGACTGATGAGACTATAAGTCCTTTAGGCAAGGTGTTTTACCTACTTGGGCGGAACTTCCATTAAGCCCTCGGAAAAGATTTGTTATCAAGTCTCTCAAGCTGATTATCTGTCGCACCTCATAGGCATGATTCTTGCGTCTTGTCTCGCCCGGGGAGAAACTAAGTGAAATTTTGATCCTGAGGAGACAAGTGTTGGACATAATGTTGGAACAACTGGTCCAATTTGTTAAACTAGTATGACAGCAGGATAACAACAACCATAACACAAGGCATAAAGTAATAAAATAACACAAAAGATTGGTAACCTAGTCCGGTGAAACCATACCTACGTCTGTAGGGCACTGTACCCAAGAAAGAAAATCCACTACTTCAAATTAGTAGAATTAGTCTTATAGGAACACCAACCCCATAATGTTTAATGCCTCTTCCTAATCCTAGTGACTTTCTATTTAAGATTCCCCCTAAATATGAGAATCTCTCACACTTTCTACCAATCACTAATCTCAAGTGATTAACTTAACCATTAACATAATGATTGTTGAATTTAAAACTCAACTTAGAGAAACCAACAACTATACCAAGTTACTGAAGCAATAGTGTGTTGTACAACAAACAAGATCCAACACTAGTTCTTATGATATAAGTGATGACATTAGCGTGGAATACAAGTAAAAAAAGACTAAAAAACCTATCACAAATTAAGAACCTAATCCTAGCTCACAAAATTTATCTCAAACATAAGAATCGAGTCTCCTTAATTAGGAATCATTCTGGTTTTTTCTCCTTTAGATCTCTGAATTAAATATCGTCTAGAATAATAGCTGAATCAGTTGAATTTGATATGCTCCCGAAAAATCTCCAACAAAAGATATGGTTTGTTATATTTCAAATTTAAATCTCCATTAAAATATGATTTGATCTTCACAGCTGTTAAACAAATCACACAAATATTGCTAAACAACCTACAACAAATCTGATTAAATCTCAATCAGAAGTTTTGCACCTAGCAACATCCATTATGGCCTGCTGACTAGGACCAGGTGTTGTACTACATTCAAGTTGGAACATTGTGTCCCACATATTGTTCAAGAACATCCAAATTAACTCTCTCATATATCTTATGTGTAGAGTGAATCTTGGATAGAATAAGTCTGAACAAATATTGTAAAAACACATGTGTGTTGTTAAAGACCAGATGTTGTAGCATACATGTTAGAACATCATGTTTCACATGTGTCCCGCCTACACTAGAAACAACTTAAACATACTCCATGTTGATTTTCTTAATGCAATCACTACTATAAAATATACCTTTCGTAGCAAGTTATTACCTCACATAGGGCTGGCAATGAACCAAACTAACTCGAAAATAGTTCGAAACTCGATTCGAAAAGTAAATCGTTGAACTAGGTTCATGAACCAGATGAGCTGAGTATGAGCTAAAAACTAAGTTCGTTAACTAAATGAGTTGAACTTGAACTATACATAGTTCGACTCGTTAGGTTCATGAGTCAATTCGATTATATATGAGATAGATTATATTGCCTTTAAGAATAGGTTTAAAGATTTGCTCTAAATCTTAGTATCATATTTTATTTTAATCTAACAGTTTTAATTGATAATTTATATTCTCAAGTGAGCAAAATATTTCTACAAATATTATACAAATAAAATTAACATCGTATAAAAGAATAGACTTTAAAAAATTACTTTTAAGTCCGTGAAATAAGCGAGTTGAACCTAACAAGATAAACCTAACGAGTTGAATCGATATGTTAGTGAACTTCTAACAAGTCGAGTTTGAGCTGAAAAAAAGTTCGTGATAAACTCGAACTCGAACTCAAACTCGGCCAATTCTTAACGAGTCGAGTTTGAGATGAAAAAGAAGTTCGTCATGAACTTGAACTCGAACTCGAATTCGGCCAATTCTTAATGAGTCAAACTGAGCTGAGGCGAGTTCGACTCGACTCGACTCATTTCCATCCCTAACTCACATATTCAATCAACTGAAGTAATAAGTGATATTTAGGCGTCTGCATTTTTTTATGTTATTAAAATACTTTTCACTATGGTCCTTAATAACAACCATGGTAAAAAGTAGAAAGGTGTCACGTTTAACCCCAGTTAGAATTTCAACTGTGGTGAAAAGTGGTGTCTGATTATGGGTTAAAATCCCAGCACAATTTATGGTTTTTTTTACTTATTTTTAATCCACTTATCACCACGGTTGAAATTCCAACTGTGGTGAAAAGTGACGTCTAGTCATTGGTTTGAATCCTAGAACTAGCATTTTTTTTGTTTTTACTTATTTTTAAGCCATTTTTCACCATGGTTGGAATTCCAACCGTGGTGAAAAGTGGTACCTTCTTATTTTTTTAATGATATATAACGCTCTTAGTTCATTCACTTTTTTCCTAGACGTAATTAGACAAACTTCATCTCCTGCTTCCAAACTTTTTCAATTTATGAAACATTATTCCTCCACTAAACCAAACTTGAAAACATCATATCTTCCATAAAGGAAACTCAGAAACATTTCTTTCATTAACGAGTTTCAGAACTCCATCATCTCTTCTCCAAATTGAATGAGGCATGAAAAGTATGGATTCAACTTAGCAACGCTAGTTTTTGTTATTGTGTCAGGTAAAATGTACTTGTTTAACGATTCTATTTATTTTGTTGTTGTTGTTCTTCTTCTTTTTGTTCTTGTTGTTTTTCTTGTGGTTGTTGTCGTTGGTGTTCTTGTTGTTGTTATTGTTCTCATTTTTCTTATTGTTGTTTCATTGTTCTTGTTGTTCTTCATATTGTTGTTGTTGTGGTTCTTGTAATTGTTCTTGTTATTCTTGTGTTAAAAATATTTAATATTATATATTGTGAAGAAAGTTATCAATGTAGTCTGGCAAAACATGTGGCAAAAATTGAAAATATTGACTAACATTTCACCACGGTTGTTTATTACAATTATTATTAGGGTTAATACCTATTTTACCCCCTGCCATATGGGGCGTAGTTGAAAAACCCCCTGCAAAAAAAAAGTTTCAAAACATGCCTCATAAAATTTCAAAAGTTTGCATTTGAACCTTTATCACGCCACATCATTAAAAAATCTGATGTGGCATTATTTTCTATAATTTTTTAATAAACTTATATGCCACATCACTAAATCATGAAATGGAAAGACCTAAATACCCTTAGAGTGTGTTTGGATGAAGCATTTTAATGAGGGAAAGTAATGTTTTGAGGGAATTTAAAATGATTTGACCAAAATCCATTGTTTGGATACAAAAATGAAGAATTGTTAAAATGATGGAAATTTATGGAGTATTTCATCTAAGTTAAATTTAATCATTTTGAAATGACACCAAAAACCAAAGAATTTGAAATTCCTCTCATGTTCCATAAAATGTATTTGTTATTATTATTTCTTCAAAATTTACAAATTGGTCCTCATATTTTCCAAAATTATAAAATTGACCCCAAAAATTTTAAAAAAATTGCAAATTGGTCCTTAATAATTTTTAAATTTTACAATTTGGTCCTTCAAATTTTTAAAAATTGCAATTTGGTCCCTACTTTTCAATTTTTTAATTTGGTCCAAAAAATTTATATTTTATAAAAAAATACCCAAAAAATCTAACAATGAATTACCTTAATACTTCATCCAAACAAAATAATTTAAAATGAATGGATTTCAATTGAATCATTTGAATTGCTTTGAATTTTAAATTCCCTTAAAATTTCTAATTACCTCATCCAAACACACTCTTAGTCTTTTTATCTTCATTTCTTATGTGCATTTGATTTTGTTATCGTTTCAGACCCTACAATTAGGGTTCTTCATTTTCATCTTCCACCGTTGTCAACACTTCACCGTAACAAAGCAACACTTGAATACGATTTCGCACGCTCTGAATACGATTTCGCACACTCTGAATACGCTCTAAATTCGCTGATAAAAAAGGTATGTATTGTCTTCTTGTGATTTCTATTCTCGTACTAGTATAAGATTGTGGTCCCAAGTGAAAATCTTTCTGAAATATTGGACGGAATATTGTCTCTTTTATGGAGGTATGGGTGTTTTTAGTGTAGTGTTTCACCATGGGGGACACTTCGTGCAAGACGGTCATATATATTACAGAGGGGGTAGCGACACTATTGTTGAAGGTCAGGATGAAGATAAATGGAGTTTTTTTGAAGCTGTTAGTTTGGTTAGGGATTGGGGATATGAAGGTTTTAGGCTATGGCGAAAGATACCGCAACTAGATGAAGGCTTTATGAATGTTGTTGATGATGCAGCTTGTGTAGAAATTGCTAAGCATTGTATGGCTTGTAAGGTTGATGGCCATATTTGGGTGGAGCATGGTGTCAAGGACATGATGACCAAGGTGGTTCATCCTAATGTGGATGACTTCAGCACATCTAGTGAAACTGAGAGCAGTGGTTCTGATACTGATGCATGAGAATGTTTCGATGATAGTGAAGAGGAAAGAGTGATTGAAGTAGAAGATGAACAATTCGATCAAGTGGAGGTAGTTCTTCCCGAGACTGGGAATAGGGTGAATGTCCATGGAAATTTTTTGAGATTCAAGCGTTGTGCATCCAAGGATCCCAAAAACATGAAAGCCAAAAGCATGGTAAAGAAGGTTAATCTTTTGGTGCCCAAGAGTGTCTTAGGATCTAGTTCAAAGAGGAGTACAACCAATGATGAAGATGTGGATTATGCTAGTGAGGAACTTGATAGTTCAGATGCTGATGAAAGTGACATGGGTGAGAAACCTTCCAAGCCAAAGTATGACAAGTTCAGATCAGAGCTGCTCAACAAAGACTTTCAATTCAAATTAGGTATGGAGTTCAAATCTCTCTCTGAATTTAAAGATGTTATTAGGGAGTGGTCTGTATTAAATGGTAGAGAGATAAGTTTTGTTAAGAATGAGAGTTATAGGGTTAGGGTTGAGTGCAAGGGTAAATGTGGCTTTTTGGCATTATGTAGTAAAGTGGGAGACAGTCACACATACCAGATAAAGACTTGGGTGGGGACCCACACATGTGCAAGGGTATTAAATAACAAGTCTGCCAATTCCAAGTGGGTTTCTAAGTTAGTGGTTGAAAAGAGGAAGTCACAAGGGAAAGTAAAGTTGTCTGAAATTATGGCTGAGCTTAGACATAAATATTCAGTAGGCATCACCAAAGGAAAAGCTTGGAGAGCAAAAGCTATTGCTGATGAAATAATTGAAGGTGATGCAAAGGAACAATATAATATGTTGTGGAGTTATGCAGCTGAGTTGAGAAACCATTGTGCTGGTAATACTGTCAAGATAAACACTGAGAGACCACATCCAACACTACCACCAAGATTTGGGAGGTTTTATTTCTGTTTGGATGGCTGCAAGAAAGGGTTTACCCATGGTTGTAGACCATTTATAGGTGTAGATGGGTGTCATCTTAAGACACAATATGGAGGTCAACTGTTAATTGCTGTAGCAAGGGACCCAAATGACCAATATTATCCTTTGGCATTTGGTGTGGTGGAGACCGAGACAAAGGAAAGCTGGAGATGGTTTATGCAATTGCTGATGGAAGACATTGGATCTGAGAGAAAGTATGTTTTTATATCAGATCAACAAAAGGTACAAATTGTGTTTGTTATTCATTTTTATGGTATAGTGCTAATTGATTCATTTTTATAGTATAGTGCTAATGTTGTTCATTTTCTATTGTGTGCTTATGCTGGTTTTAGGGGCTTGTTAGTGTTTTTGAGGAGATGTTTGAACAGATAGAACATAGGGTGTGCCTCAGATATTTGTATGCAAATTTCAAGAAGAAATTTGGTGGTGGAGCTGCCATTAGGGACCTTTTAATGGGGGCTGCCAAGGCCACATACTTCCAGGCTTGGGAGAAGAAGATGAATGAGCTTAAGCAACTTGACAAGAAGGCATGGGATTGGTTGATGGGAGTGCCAACAAAACTGTGGTGTAAGCATTCTTTTTCATTTTACCCTAAGTGCGATGTTTTGATGAATAACTTGAGTGAATCTTGTGAATACAAGATTACACTCAAAGATGTTTTTGATTCATGGCAAACTCAATAAGCATTCAAACAACAAAGCGGGAGCAGAAAACTCAAAGAAAAGCAAGCATTGATCACTCATGACAGAACAGGTTGATCTATTATGCATATAGGTCGACTCAACACAAGCAAAACAAGAAGAATGCAGAAAAGCAGCAGTTAGGTCGACCTACCATCAACCCAGGTCGACCTAAAATGGAGAAAAATCCATATACTTCTGCTAGGTCGACTCACACATCATCTAGGTCGACCTAAATTGATGAAATTTACATATCAGTCTGCTAGGTCGACCTACACAACAACTAGGTCGACCTAATCTAAGAAAATGTCCCCAGAATGCATTTGAAGAGGATTCTGGTCGACCTACTCCTTTAACAGGTCGACCTAACTGGGAGCAAAATTCTGCAAGTTCTGCTAGGTCGACCTAAGCACTAAAAGAGGTCGACCTAACTGATCAAGAAAGTCAAAAATTCTGTTTCTCTCATCTCCAACTGTTAAGCTATCATATATATTGTCCAAGGTTCATTATTACATGCAACACCAACGACTGAAAGATACACAAAGGCTTCTCATCTTCGTTCTTCGTCATCTCCAACACAATTACACATAATCATTCTTGCGTTGAGGGTTAGTGATCGAGTTCGATAACGTCCATGGAACGGAATTGAAGATTCCTAGTGGGTGAAGATTTGTGGGGTTTTTGGTGAATAAAATCTGCGGGTTTTGTCCTCCAAGATAGGTTTTTCTTGGGGATTTTTATCAAGAGGTTTCATCGAGGATCCGGCTGAGTGTGAAGATTGAAGAACAAGGGTTCGAGGGAATTGAAGACACTGCAGAAAGGGATCAAAGTGAAGCTCTTGGATAACGTTGATCTGACTTAAGATTAAGGGGGAAGAAGATTCAAAGGATCGACATAATTGGTTTATGGTTTATCGCTTTGTTATCTTCTTTGTATATACTACTTTCAACATTAATGAAAGATTACCCAATTTCAGTTTGGAATTGGGGGCAGACGTAGTCGTAGCGAGGACGATCGACGAACTGCCTAAACAAATATCGTGTTCTTGTCGCTTTTACTTTTTCATTTACGTTCTGTTCATGTTTGGTTATAATAGCAAATTGATCAACGATTCGAGTGTTAAGATTGTGAATTAAGAACTTATATAAACATCACAATCCATCACATATTGAATCACCGTCAATTTGATCATTATCACCAAGTGTTTGTATATTTGTTTCTATCACTTTTACTGCATTGCAAACATTGTCCATCATACAAGAAGTTAATCTGATTTTCAATAAGAGCAACGCTTTGATTCTGCAACGTATACTCTTATCACTTACCTCAAGTTTTTGACTGGTTTTAAACACATATACAATCGTTTCGATAGTGGTTCGGAATAGACGCGAGTCGATTCAGAATCACTTCCGCTGAAAAGTCGTTTAACTCCGTAAAACTGTGAACGATCTATTCACCCCCCTCTAGATCCTAAGGCCAGCGTCTAACAAGTGGTATCAGAGCTCTGGTTTATTCCGTGCTACGTGAAACACTTATTGGAAAGATGGCTTCCGGACCTAAAGGGGCTCACAATAGAGCTCCAGTTTTCAAAGGTGAAAACTATGGCTATTGGAAGGATTGTATGTGTGTCCACATCAATGCAATTGATAGGAACATCTGGACAGCTATTGTCAATGGTCCCTTTCAGATCACCATGACAAATGCAGCTGGTGCAGTTGTTCCAAAACCAGAAAATACTTGGGATGCTGAAGATGAAAAGAGATATGCATACGATTGGAAAGCGAGAAACATTCTAATCTCAGCTCTAGGAGTTGATGAATACTATCGCGTTTCCCATTGTAGATCAGCTAAAGCTATGTGGGACACATTGTAAGTTGCCCACGAGGGAACGGATGATGTCAAACTAGCTAGGATCAATACGTTAACTCAAGAGTTCGAACTCTTCCACATGGAAGATGGTGAATCCATCGAAAACATGCAGAAGAGATTCGTTCACCTGAAAAATCGGTTAAATTCTCTTGATAGACCTGTTTCCAATGCAGTTGCTACTAACAAAATCTTAAGATGCTTGAACAGGGAATGGCAACCCAAGGTTACAGCAATAAAGGAAGCAAATGATCTAAACACCTTAGACATTACCACTCTCTTTGGTAAACTAGAGGAACATGAACAACACCTTAAATGCCTTGACATGCATGAGAAAAGGGCAAAGAAAGAAAAGAACATGGAGAAAGAGGTAGAGAATAAGTCAATAGCTCTAAAAGCTTCAAGCTCCAAGACCTCAAGACAAGAGCCAAAGGATAGTGATACAAGTGATGACGAAGACTCCGATGATGAGGAAATGGGACTGTTTGTGCGAAGATACAACAAATATCTAAAGAAAAATGGAGCAAAACATTCTGACAAAGGCTTGATCAACTATAGAAAGCATTCAAACAAGTTCAAACAAGATGACGACAACAAAGGAAAAATCAAAGGTCTTTGCTTCAATTGTGGGAAAGCCGGTCACTACAAACCGGATTGTCCATACCTTAAGAAGGAAAAAGAGAAGAACCAAAGCAAAGGTCATAACAAATCTAAAAGAGCCTACATAGCATGGGAAAGTGATTCATCTAGTGAAAGCTCATCAAGCGATGAAGAAGAATCAACAAACCTATGTTTCATGGCTCATCAACACAAGAAAAAGAAAGCTGTAAGTCATCTTAAACCTGAACTCGTAGATAAGGTATCTCATTCTCAACTAAAACTTGCTTTTGAAGAATTACATAGAGATGCAATTAAAGCTTTCAAACTTTTGGCCTCAAATAAGAAAATCTTTTCATATCTTGAATCAAAAGTTGAGAAAACCGAAAAAGATATGGAAGCCTTAAAACAATCTATGCTAGACATTCAAAAGGATAAAGTTGAAATAGATCCTACATCATGGTTTGGTTGTGAGACATGTCACATTTGGCAAAAAGAAGTAAGAGATCTAAAGGCCAAGTTAGACAAGGCTCTACAACCAAAAGTGACTTTTGCCGTTGATCCAAATAAGTTCAAAAGATCGTATACTCCTTTATATAGTAAATACACTTTTGTACCAAAAGTATCAACTAGCAAAACACCATATTCTCATCATATTACCTGTCATTATTGTTGCAAAAAGGGACATACCATTGAAAAATGCAAATTTAGGAGAATTTTAGTTCCTAAAGGAGTATTTCAATGGTTGCCTAAGTGCAACAATGTCTGTACTCACCATCTAGGACCCAATGAAGATTGGGGACCTTCCACTCTGAATTAATCTTTGCAGGAAAAGTGTCTTGACATCGCCAAAAGGTGGTGGTCTCTTGATAGCTGATGCTCAAGACACATAAAAGGAAGACATATCACTTTTGGTATGTCATCTATGAAGAACTATTCTTGGCAAAGGAAATGCAAGTGACCTGGCCACCACAAATGTATAAGATATATCACAAATACAGTTAACCCGAAAAACACAAAGGACGCATTACTTGATGTGCAATTGGCAAGTTGAATTGCAAAGATATTTTAAACCTATTCTAAACAGAATATTGTTTGGGACCATGTCCCGCATCCGGGAGAACATCAAGTAATCGATACTAGATGAGTTTTTCGCAAAAATCAAGCAATCAAGCTGTGAAACATTCTATCAAGACAATTCATCATCAAATCTAGGAGTATGGCACACTAACAAGAGGACTTCACACAATGATGACAAAACACCTACACATTGAGAAAGCGGTAACATGTTTATTGTTCACTTCCAAAAATTTTATTGATTCTATAATATGCTATCAATTATCATGTTTATAGTGACTTCAAGTATGCTTACCCATATATCTCAATTACATATGTGTTTATCATCTCCACTCATAACATATCATAATTTGGGCATACAAGCAAGCAACTAAGCATAAATCCATCATATAGCAACATCTCTAAGTCATTTCAAACATTTTGAAGCAATTTAGGTCGACCTACCTTGTATCTGAGTCGACCTACAAAAAAAAATTTTCAGCAGAAACTAAAATTGTCCAGTTACGTCGACCTACCCACTCTTTAGGTCGACCTAAACTGGTTATTTTTCTCACTACCTCTGTTAGGTCGACCAGGCCCTCATTTAGGTCGACCTACTGGTTCAAAAATTTCCAATTTTGGGTCTGTTGGTCGACCCGACCCATCCCCATTCATTCATAATTATTCCTCTTTTCTTTCCCACTCATTCTCATATCATTGTGTACGGCCAACCCTAATTCCCCAAAGTTCAAAGAGTGTCAAAAATCATCCCTCTCACACAAATCATCTTCAACCATGCCTCCAAAATCAAGAAAAGGAAAGGAAATTGCTTCTAGTTCATCATCTCAACCGGTAAGTGCTCTTGTTCATCCTGATTGTAGGGAAAATTTTGAGAATTGGCAGATGAAAAGAAAAATTGTTAAGCAATATACCTATGATCCAAATCTTGTCGAAAACATGCATATCCCCGATGTCGCTGCTTTGATTGAACATCAAAATATTCATCCCTTAGTGCAATGTGATACTCCGTACTGTGAAAATACCGTTAGGGCTTTCTATGCAGGATTTACAAAAGGGGATGGTTGTAATTTCCGTTTCAAAATGGGCTCTAGGTCGCATGTTGTTGACAAACGGGCTTGGATTAGTATCTTTGGTCTGAAAATTGTAGGTGATGAATTCTGTATGGTAGACGGGGATGTACCGGGAAACTATGACCATGAGGCCTACATGAAGACTATCCTCAAAGACCCTTCCGTATTTGACAGACCTAATGAAACAATAATAGCCGGTCATCTGAAGCGAGATCCTAGGCTCTTAAATTGGGTAATCTCAAGAATCATTCGACCAAGGGCAGGAGGGTATTCAAGAATTGAAAGGAATGAAGTTGTGCTCATGTATCTGCTGCAAAATAGAACGCGTATACATTGGCCTCACTTCCTAGCTGCTAAGTTTCATGAGGTCCAACAGAAAACTACAGCCCTGTGTTATGGATCAATCATTCAAACAATTGTCAATCACTTCGGCATGCGACTTGATCACTTACACTACACTCGCATACATCAATCTCAAGAATTCTCACAAACCACCTTGACTCTTATGGGATACCATTGGAATCCAGTTAGGAAAACCTACTATCTCATTCAAAAGGGAACAGGGAAGGTTATCTACAACTATGATGATCCCACGGAGTTTGGAAACAATGCAGGAAATGAAGAAGAAGGACTTGATCAAGACAATGCAAATGATGATGATCATCACATGGAAGATGTTGCACAAGATACGGATGCAAATTGGAGATATGTTCCTTCTCAACAAGAGGATATCCCTTGGGGATACACGGCTCCGCCTCCGCCAGATCAAACCAACATCATTTCCATGTTAGAAAATATGCAGCTCCTACAACAACAACACTTCAACACACAACAGCTTCAATTCCAACAAATGCAACAGCTCCAACAAGATCGCTATGAAGAACAACAACAACAATATCAATCGTTGTACAACTTGGTTCAAGATCACAAAAGCGATTTTGAGACTTTTGCCTCCAACTCGACTCTAAGACAGAATCAGTTTGAGGAAACGGCATTGCATCGTCATGCCAACATAAGTCAAAGCTTCAATACTCTAAACCACTCCGTGCTTGATCTGTTGGAACAAGTTGAAGAAGACCGTCCTCAAACATTTCAAAGAGGAAGAGGAAGACGGGGAAGGCGTTAGGATGCATATCTTTTCATTTCATCATATCATTACATCTCATTCCATCACTGTCATGAATATTCTAAGTACTTAATTTAGTTTTCTTTAAAATGTGTCTGAATATTATGTGTGCTTGATTGTAACATTCAAAGTTTTCTTTGGATATTATGTCACCTCTACTTGCTTCTGTTAATGATTATGTATGTTGTAGTGTTCTTTTAAACATCTTTAGATCTTATGGTTTCACTGTATACATTTTATCTATTACACTATGAATGCTAGTGTTTCCTGTTTGATTATTTTTTTATCTATGTTTCTCTCGTTACTCTTCTACTCTCTTGTTTTCTCTTTTTGATGTTGTCAAAGGGGGAGATAGATGCTGAGTGTACGGGGGAGCCATGTTGAGAGATAGATGCTGAGTGTACGGGGGAGCTTTGTTGAGAGATAGATGCTGAGTTTGTTGAGGATTTGTCACTTACTACCAAAGCCTCGACTACTGGTTTGCCATCATCAAAAAGGGGGAGAATGTGAATACAAGATTACACTCAAAGATGTTTTTGATTAATGGCAAACTCAATAAGCATTCAAACAACAAAGCGGGAGCAGAAAACTCAAAGAAAAGCAAGCATTGATCACTCATGACAGAACAGGTTGATCTATTATGCATATAGGTCGACTCAACACATGCAAAACAAGAAGAATGCAGAAAAGCAGCAGTTAGGTCGACCTACCATCAACCCAGGTCGACCTAAAATGGAGAAAAATCCATATACTTCTGCTAGGTCGACTCACACATCATCTAGGTCGACCTAAATTGATGAAATTTACATATCAGTCTGCTAGGTCGACCTACACAACAACTAGGTCGACCTAATCTGAGAAAATGTCCCCAGAATGCATTTGAAGAGGATTCTGGTCGACCTACTCCTTTAACAGGTCGACCTAACTGGGAGCAAAATTCTGCAAGTTCTGCTAGGTCGACCTAAGCACTAAAAGAGGTCGACCTAACTGATCAAGAAAGTCAAAAATTCTGTTTCTCTCATCTCCAACTGTTAAGCTATCATATATATTGTCCAAGGTTCATTATTACATGCAACACCAACGACTGAAAGATACACAAAGGCTTCTCATCTTCGTTCTTCGTCATCTCCAACACAATTACACATAATCATTCTTGCGTTGAGGGTTAGTGATCGATTTCGATAACGTCCATGGAACGGAATTGAAGATTCCTAGTGGGTGAAGATTTGTGGGGTTTTTGGTGAATAAAATCTGTGGGTTTTGTCCTCCAAGATAGGTGTTTCTTGGGGGTTTTTATCAAGAGGTTTCATCGAGGATCCGACTGAGTGTGAAGATTGAAGAACAAGGGTTCGAGGGAATTGAAGACACTGCAGAAAGGGATCAAAGTGAAGCTCTTGGATAACCTTGATCTGACTTAAGATTAAGGGGGAAGAAGATTCAAAGGATCGACATAATTGGTTTATGGTTTATCGCTTTGTTATCTTCTTTGTATATACTACTTTCAACATTAATGAAAGATTACCCAATTTCAGTTTGGAATTGGGGGCAGACGTAGTCGTAGCGAGGACGATCGACGAACTGCCTAAACAAATATCGTGTTCTTGTCGCTTTTACTTTTTCATTTACGTTCTGTTCATGTTTGGTTATAATAGCAAATTGATCAACGATTCGAGTGTTAAGATTGTGAATTAAGAACTTATATAAACATCACAATCCATCACATATTGAATCACCGTCAATTTGATCATTATCACCAAGTGTTTGTATATTTGTTTCTATCACTTTTACTGCATTGCAAACATTGTCCATCATACAAGAAGTTAATCTGATTTTCAATAAGAGCAACGCTTTGATTCTGCAACGTATACTCTTATCACTTACCTCAAGTTTTTGACCGGTTTTAAACACATATACAATCGTTTCGATAGTGGTTCGGAATAGACGCGAGTCGATTCAGAATCACTTCCGCTGAAAAGTCGTTTAACTCCGTAAAACTGTGAACGATCTATTCACCCCCCCTCTAGATCCTAAGGCCAGCGTCTAACAAGTGGTATCAGAGCTCTGGTTTATTCCGTGCTACGTGAAACACTTATTGGAAAGATGGCTTCCGGACCTAAAGGGGCTCACAATAGAGCTCCAGTTTTCAAAGGTGAAAACTATGGCTATTGGAAGGATTGTATGTGTGTCCACATCAATGCAATTGATAGGAACATCTGGACAGCTATTGTCAATGGTCCCTTTCAGATCACCATGACAAATGCAGCTGGTGCAGTTGTTCCAAAACCAGAAAATACTTGGGATGCTGAAGATGAAAAGAGATATGCATACGATTGGAAAGCGAGAAACATTCTAATCTCAGCTCTAGGAGTTGATGAATACTATCGCGTTTCCCATTGTAGATCAGCTAAAGCTATGTGGGACACATTGCAAGTTTCCCACGAGGGAACGGATGATGTCAAACTAGCTAGGATCAATACGTTAACTCAAGAGTTCGAACTCTTCCACATGGAAGATGGTGAATCCATCGAAAACATGCAGAAGAGATTCGTTCACCTGAAAAATCGGTTAAATTCTCTTGATAGACCTGTTTCCAATGCAGTTGCTACTAACAAAATCTTAAGATGCTTGAACAGGGAATGGCAACCCAAGGTTACAGCAATAAAGGAAGCAAATGATCTAAACACCTTAGACATTACCACTCTCTTTGGTAAACTAGAGGAACATGAACAACACCATAAATGCCTTGACATGCATGAGAAAAGGGCAAAGAAAGAAAAGAACATGGAGAAAGAGGTAGAGAAGAAGTCAATAGCTCTAAAAGCTTCAAGCTCCAAGACCTCAAGACAAGAGCCAAAGGATAGTGATACAAGTGATGACGAAGACTCCGATGATGAGGAAATGGGACTGTTTGTGCGAAGATACAACAAATATCTAAAGAAAAATGGAGCAAAACATTCTGACAAAGGCTTGATCAACTATAGAAAGCATTCAAACAAGTTCAAACAAGATGACGACAACAAAGGAAAAATCAAAGGTCTTTGCTTCAATTGTGGGAAAGCCGGTCACTACAAACCGGATTGTCCATACCTTAAGAAGGAAAAAGAGAAGAACCAAAGCAAAGGTCATAACAAATCTAAAAGAGCCTACATAGCATGGGAAAGTGATTCATCTAGTGAAAGCTCATCAAGCGATGAAGAAGAATCAGCAAACCTATGTTTCATGGCTCATCAACACAAGAAAAAGAAAGCTGTAAGTCATCTTAAACCTGAACTCGTAGATAAGGTATCTCATTCTCAACTAAAACTTGCTTTTGAAGAATTACATAGAGATGCAATTAAAGCTTTCAAACTTTTGGCCTCAAATAAGAAAATCTTTTCATATCTTGAATCAAAAGTTGAGAAAACCGAAAAAGATATGGAAGCCTTAAAACAATCTATGCTAGACATTCAAAAGGATAAAGTTGAAATAGATCCTACATCATGGTTTGGTTGTGAGACATGTCACATTTGGCAAAAAGAAGTAAGAGATCTAAAGGCCAAGTTAGACAAGGCTCTACAACCAAAAGTGACTTTTGCCGTTGATCCAAATAAGTTCAAAAGATCGTATACTCCTTTATATAGTAAATACACTTTTGTACCAAAAGTATCAACTAGCAAAACACCATATTCTCATCATATTACCTGTCATTATTGTTGCAAAAAGGGACATACCATTGAAAAATGCAAATTTAGGAGAATTTTAGTTCCTAAAGGAGTATTTCAATGGTTGCCTAAGTGCAACAATGTCTGTACTCACCATCTAGGACCCAATGAAGATTGGGGACCTTCCACTCTAAATTAATCTTTGCAGGAAAAGTGTCTTGACATCGCCAAAAGGTGGTGGTCTCTTGATAGCTGATGCTCAAGACACATAAAAGGAAGACATATCACTTTTGGTATGTCATCTATGAAGAACTATTCTTGGCAAAAGAAATGCAAGTGACCTGGCCACCACAAATGTATAAGATATATCACAAATACAATTAACCCGAAAAACACAAAGGACGCATTACTTGATGTGCAATTGGCAAGTTGAATTGCAAAGATATTTTAAACCTATTCTAAACAGAATATTGTTTGGGACCATGTCCCGCATCCGGGAGAACATCAAGTAATCGATACTAGATGAGTTTTTCGCAAAAATCAAGCAATCAAGCTGTGAAACATTCTATCAAGACAATTCATCATCAAATCTAGGAGTATGGCACACTAACAAGAGGACTTCACACAATGATGACAAAACACCTACACATTGAGAAAGCGGTAACATGTTTATTGTTCACTTCCAAAAATTTTATTGATTCTATAATATGCTATCAATTATCATGTTTATAGTGACTTCAAGTATGCTTACCCATATATCTCAATTACATATGTGTTTATCATCTCCACTCATAACATATCATAATTTGGGCATACAAGCAAGCAACTAAGCATAAATCCATCATATAGCAACATCTCTAAGTCATTTCAAACATTTTGAAGCAATTTAGGTCGACCTACCTTGTATCTGAGTCGACCTACAAAAAAAAAATTTCAGCAGAAACTAAAATTGTCCAGTTACGTCGACCTACCCACTCTTTAGGTCGACCTAAACTGGTTATTTTTCTCACTACCTCTGTTAGGTCGACCAGGCCCTCATTTAGGTCGACCTACTGGTTCAAAAATTTCCAATTTTGGGTCTGTTGGTCGACCCGACCCATCCCCATTCATTCATAATCATTCCTCTTTTCTTTCCCACTCATTCTCATATCATTGTGTACGGCCAACCCTAATTCCCCAAAGTTCAAAGAGTGTCAAAAATCATCCCTCTCACACAAATCATCTTCAACCATGCCTCCAAAATCAAGAAAAGGAAAGGAAATTGCTTCTAGTTCATCATCTCAACCGGTAAGTGCTCTTGTTCATCCTGATTGTAGGGAAAATTTTGAGAATTGGCAGATGAAAAGAAAAATTGTTAAGCAATATACCTATGATCCAAATCTTGTCGAAAACATGCATATCCCCGATGTCGCTGCTTTGATTGAACATCAAAATATTCATCCCTTAGTGCAATGTGATACTCCGTACTGTGAAAATACCGTTAGGGCTTTCTATGCAGGATTTACAAAAGGGGATGGTTGTAATTTCCGTTTCAAAATGGGCTCTAGGTCGCATGTTGTTGACAAACGGGCTTGGATTAGTATCTTTGGTCTGAAAATTGTAGGTGATGAATTCTGTATGGTAGACGGGGATGTACCGGGAAACTATGACCATGAGGCCTACATGAAGACTATCCTCAAAGACCCTTCCGTATTTGACAGACCTAATGAAACAATAACAGCCGGTCATCTGAAGCGAGATCCTAGGCTCTTAAATTGGGTAATCTCAAGAATCATTCGACCAAGGGCAGGAGGGTATTCAAGAATTGAAAGGAATGAAGTTGTGCTCATGTATCTGCTGCAAAATAGAACGCGTATACATTGGCCTCACTTCCTAGCTGCTAAGTTTCATGAGGTCCAACAGAAAACTACAGCCCTGTGTTATGGATCAATCATTCAAACAATTGTCAATCACTTCGGCATGCGACTTGATCACTTACACTACACTCGCATACATCAATCTCAAGAATTCTCACAAACCACCTTGACTCTTATGGGATACCATTGGAATCCAGTTAGGAAAACCTACTATCTCATTCAAAAGGGAACAGGGAAGGTTATCTACAACTATGATGATCCCACGGAGTTTGGAAACAATGCAGGAAATGAAGAAGAAGGACTTGATCAAGACAATGCAAATGATGATGATCATCACATGGAAGATGTTGCACAAGATACGGATGCAAATTGGAGATATGTTCCTTCTCAACAAGAGGATATCCCTTGGGGATACACGGCTCCGCCTCCGCCAGATCAAACCAACATCATTTCCATGTTAGAAAATATGCAGCTCCTACAACAACAACACTTCAACACACAACAGCTTCAATTCCAACAAATGCAACAGCTCCAACAAGATCGCTATGAAGAACAACAACAACAATATCAATCGTTGTACAACTTGGTTCAAGATCACAAAAGCGATTTTGAGACTTTTGCCTCCAACTCGACTCTAAGACAGAATCAGTTTGAGGAAACGGCATTGCATCGTCATGCCAACATAAGTCAAAGCTTCAATACTCTAAACCACTCCATGCTTGATCTGTTGGAACAAGTTGAAGAAGACCGTCCTCAAACATTTCAAAGAGGAAGAGGAAGACGGGGAAGGCGTTAGGATGCATATCTTTTCATTTCATCATATCATTACATCTCATTCCATCACTGTCATGAATATTCTAAGTACTTAGTTTAGTTTTCTTTAAAATGTGTCTGAATATTATGTGTGCTTGATTGTAACATTCAAAGTTTTCTTTGGATATTATGTCACCTCTACTTGCTTCTGTTAATGGTTATGTATGTTGTAGTGTTCTTTTAAACATCTTTAGATCTTATGGTTTCACTGTATACATTTTATCTATTACACTATGAATGCTAGTGTTTCCTGTTTGATTATTTTTTTATCTATGTTTCTCTCGTTACTCTTCTACTCTCTTGTTTTCTCTTTTTGATGTTGTCAAAGGGGGAGATAGATGCTGAGTGTACGGGGGAGCCATGTTGAGAGATACATGCTGAGTGTACGGGGGAGCTTTGTTGAGAGATAGATGCTGAGTTTGTTGAGGATTTGTCACTTACTACCAAAGCCTCGACTACTGGTTTGCCATCATCAAAAAGGGGGAGAATGTGAATACAAGATTACACTCAAAGATGTTTTTGATTCATGGCAAACTCAATAAGCATTCAAACAACAAAGCGGGAGCAGAAAACTCAAAGAAAAGCAAGCATTGATCACTCATGACAGAACAGGTTGATCTATTATGCATATAGGTCGACTCAACACAGGCAAAACAAGAAGAATGCAGAAAAGCAGCAGTTAGGTCGACCTACCATCAACCCAGGTCGACCTAAAATGGAGAAAAATCCATATACTTCTGCTAGGTCGACTCACACATCATCTAGGTCGACCTAAATTGATGAAATTTACATATCAGTCTGCTAGGTCGACCTACACAACAACTAGGTCGACCTAATCTGAGAAAATGTCCCCAGAATGCATTTGAAGAGGATTCTGGTCGACCTACTCCTTTAACAGGTCGACCTAACTGGGAGCAAAATTCTGCAAGTTCTGCTAGGTCGACCTAAGCACTAAAAGAGGTCGACCTAACTGATCAAGAAAGTCAAAAATTCTGTTTCTCTCATCTCCAACTGTTAAGCTATCATATATATTGTCCAAGGTTCATTATTACATGCAACACCAACGACTGAAAGATACACAAAGGCTTCTCATCTTCGTTCTTCGTCATCTCCAACACAATTACACATAATCATTCTTGCGTTGAGGGTTAGTGATCGAGTTCGATAACGTCCATGGAACGGAATTGAAGATTCCTAGTGGGTGAAGATTTGTGGGGTTTTTGGTGAATAAAATCTGCGGGTTTTGTCCTCCAAGATAGGTGTTTCTTGGGGGTTTTTATCAAGAGGTTTCATCGAGGATCCGGCTGAGTGTGAAGATTGAAGAACAAGGGTTCGAGGGAATTGAAGACACTGCAGAAAGGGATCAAAGTGAAGCTCTTGGATAACGTTGATCTGACTTAAGATTAAGGGGGAAGAAGATTCAAAGGATCGACATAATTGGTTTATGGTTTATCGCTTTGTTATCTTCTTTGTATATACTACTTTCAACATTAATGAAAGATTACCCAATTTCAGTTTGGAATTGGGGGCAGACGTAGTCGTAGCGAGGACGATCGACGAACTGCCTAAACAAATATCGTGTTCTTGTCGCTTTTACTTTTTCATTTACGTTCTGTTCATGTTTGGTTATAATAGCAAATTGATCAACGATTCGAGTGTTAAGATTGTGAATTAAGAACTTATATAAACATCACAATCCATCACATATTGAATCACCGTCAATTTGATCATTATCACCAAGTGTTTGTATATTTGTTTCTATCACTTTTACTGCATTGCAAACATTGTCCATCATACAAGAAGTTAATCTGATTTTCAATAAGAGCAACGCTTTGATTCTGCAACGTATACTCTTATCACTTACCTCAAGTTTTTGACTGGTTTTAAACACATATACAATCGTTTCGATAGTGGTTCGGAATAGACGCGAGTCGATTCAGAATCACTTCTGTTGAAAAGTCGTTTAACTCCGTAAAACTGTGAACGATCTATTCACCCCCCCCCCCCCCCTCTAGATCCTAAGGCCAGCGTCTAACAAATCTTTCAATAGTACCATATTACAAGCTAGGGATAAACCAATACTCACTATGGTAGAATGGATTAGGAACTATATCATGAATAGGATTGCTAATAGTATTGTGAAGCTTGATAAGTGGAAGCATAATGTAATGCCTAATCCTAGGAAAAGGCTTGACAAGGAAACTCATTTTAGTGGAGAATGGCTACCTACATGGAGTAGTGGTGATTTGTGGCAAGTTCATCACCCATATAATGGGTTGCAGTTCGTTGTTGACATTGGGAAGAAAACTTGCACTTGTTGCTTTTGGGATCTTGTAGGCATACCTTGTAGACATGCTGTTTCTGCCTTGCAATATCAGAATTTAGATCCTGAGAAGTATGTTGATCCTTGTTACATGAGAGATGCTTATAGGGCATGTTATGAAAACAATGTTAGTCCAATAAATGGCATGGACGTGTGGCCCACTGTGGATGCTGAAAATTTGTTGCCACCACAATACAAGAAGGGACCTGGAAGGCCTAAGAAACTGAGGTTTAGAGAGTTGGATGAGAGTGGATCAAGGATGAGAAGGGTAGGTGTATCCTATAGATGCACAAAGTGTGACAAATTGGGCCACAATTCTAGGAAGTGTCAAGCTACTGAGCAACATCCTAATGCACTCAAGAGAAAAGGTATTCCCTCACAATTCATGTCTTTATATTTTGTTGTTGTGACAAATTATGTGTTCTTATATTTGATACTGAATGCAGAGAAAGACACCCAGGACCAAAGTATCAACAAAACCTGTACAAGAGCCAGCTCCAACTGAGGCTTCTACTGAACAGGCTCAGTCTGGTGGAAATATGGAAGCTCAAACTGAGGCAGCTCCATTTGTGGTTGAAGACCCAGAGTTGGATGCATTGCTTAATGATATGATGGCTCTCTATGAAGAACAAACATCACAAGTTGATAATCCCACACAACCTGCTGTTATGCAACCTGCTGCTGCAACAAGTGTTCCTTTAGCTGATTCAGAGCCTGCTGCAATGACTGAACCAGGGCCAGCTTCAGCAACTGTCAAAAAACCTCCTACAAAGAAAAAGAAAAAGGTCTTGCCTGTGAAGCCAACAAGAAAAAGGGTCAGTGAGAGGTTGAAGGAGGTGAGAAATGCCAAACGACATGGTGGGCCTGGATCAACACCTGATGCACCATTGACAATTGATGAACCTGAAGGATCTAGTTGGAGTGCATCAAAGAAAATCTCAAAGCAGAAGTGGAAGGGAATTGCTAGGCGCATGACTCAGTAGCTGTGCACCATGGGGGACATTTTGTGTGCCATTATGTGATTTCAATTTGACTGTTTTAATGTCTTTATGTTATGCACATTAAGTGCCATTTTGGTGATTTCAAATGTACTGTGTTATTGTACTTATGTTAAGCACATTATGTGCCATTTTGTAACTCCTACTTATCAGAACTTATTGGTATCATTCCAAGCTTTTAATTATGTGACATTTTGGTATCATTCCAAGTTGTTAATTATGTGCCATTTTGGTACCATTCCAAGTTTTTATTTATGTACTTGTTATTGTCAATATTTTGGAATCAATCCAAGTTCACTTGGTATTGGCTTAACTAAAACACATGAGAATTTCATATTTTGGTATAATAAAACACATAAGAATTGAATAACATAACAAATGTCATTTCCATTGTAATCTATTTCAATACAACCATACACCTTCATAAAGTCATTACAACACAGACAAATAAATTGTCACATAAACCAACATGACATAACATGAACCAACATAACATAACATAGACAAAATTCAATAACAGAAGTCTTACAAATTAACACATAGACAAATTATTTGTTACATGAACTAAGAAAGAAAACCCATAGACAAATTAACACAACTAAAAGATAATTCATCTTCTTTGTTAGCACATCAATCTTTTTCTCTATGGCTTCCATCCTTAGTGAGAAGTCTCTCTCAATTTTTCTCATTCGTTCTACAACTCCTACATCAAGATGCCCAAAATCTCTTACACCGCAAAATTCATCATCCCAAAGAAATGCGTTGCAGTCGTCTTCTTTACCCCACAGCTTACACTTCCAGTATTTTCTTCCTGGATTTGAAACCGATTTTGAAACAAATAACTTCATGGAGACATTGTGGCCACATTTGGGAGTTACTCTTCCATTTGAAGATAAGCTTGAGTTAGATGAAAGTTGTTGACTCATGAAGAAAAGATTAGAAAATAGATGAAATTTGTTGACTCAAAGCGCAAAACGCAACAACGAAACAAGAAGAAGAAGAAAGCTTAGATGAACAAGAAGATGCTTCACGAAAATAAATTAGGTCAACAAGGTCAAGGGTTTATGAAGATAAAAAGACTAAGGGTATTTAGGTCTTTCCATTTCATGATTTAGTGATGTGGCATATAAGTTTATCAAAAAATTATAGAAAATAATGCCACATCAGATTTTTTAATGATATGGCGTGATAAAGGTTCAAATGCAAACTTTTGAAATTTTATGAGGCATGTTTTGAAACTTTTTTTTTGGCAGGGGTTTTTCAACTACGCCCCATATGGCAGGGGGTAAAATAGGTATTAACCCTTATTATTATATGTAGCGCATTTTCCAGTTTATTACCACAGCCATTAGACAATGGTTGTAAATAATCTACTTACAACCACACACTAAGTTACCACGGTTGCTCAAACGTGATTATAAGATTTTCACAACCGTGCGTATAAGTGTTTTCTGTAGTAGTGAGCCAATCCAAAAGGAACAACAATCTCCCCCTTTGGAAAATTTTGGCAAAATAACTCTTCAAGCGGAAACACCACTCAGTACCAATATATCCCATACTCATAACAAACATCAACATCAACAGAAGAACGACCATCCGACCATTCATTAGCAGCAGAATCAGCAGCACAAGTTAGTAGGATGGCATGGAAGATGTTATACATTAGTCACTTGATAGTTAATGCTCTTATAAAGTTAACATGTAATCATTAATGATAGTTTACTCATGCATGCACACGTAGATAGTAGTCACTAGACAGAGGTCAAAAGTTATTACTAACACACAAACATATCACCACACACAGTCACACAAGGTTGAGGGTCAGATGTCAAGCTAGATGCTTCAACATGTGTGCACACACAAAAAACCAAAAACCTAGAACAATTAGTACCACATGCATTAATTAGTACTAAACACACAAGAGATCACCAGATATAAACTCCTCACAGTTAGTAGTTAATAGTAAATAAACTACCCCTACACACCAATACTCCCCCCTTTTGCAACAATTTGACTAAGAGGTGTCCCTCAAAAATATTGGTCAATCATCATAGAGATTAGTATGTTAGCACATACACACGTCAGATCAGGAGTAGACAAACTTCAACCAATAGCATAGATCTTGAACATGATGTTGAAGCATCATGAAAATTATTGGTATAATATCATAAATGTTATCAATCCATTACAAAGCCATAACAAAACATGCTCGAATACAAGGGCCAAAACAAGGTAAGCAAAAGCACCTAGATATAATGGTTCTTCAGACTTGATTTCTAGTTCATCCACTTGAATCCATGAAGGTAACCCAGTCTTCATTAGCATCTAAGTCACTTTCTTGCTCATGTTTCTTCTTCGAGGTCTTCATCTTTGTCATAATTTTCTTTCCAATCACAGATCTGCCAACTGATGGTTCACAGATGTACCAACTGATGGTCCACCATTTGCAGAAGTGGAGCTAACCCCCTTGGTCTTATTTTTCTCAGCCTTAAGAAATCTAGCCTTATTGATATTAATTCCCTAGTTAGAAGTATGTTTCTTTTGATTCTCATAATTTTGACTCATTTTGAAGATAATTGGCACTTGATGGATAAGAGAGGGAAGAGATCTTTGAGAGAAATATAAATACATATTTTTCTTGCTAGTAATGAAGGTCCAAATAATTTTTTTAAAGAAATATAATTAAATAATTTTTTTATCTCTTTTAAAGACAAAATATAATTTCAAATCTAGCACATAAAAATAAATAAATCAGATTCATTTTATTTCTCTTTTATCCAATGATTATACTTGATTCTACAAAATAATAATAATAATAATAATAATAATAATAATAATAATAATAATAATAATAATAATAATAATAATAATATTATTATATTACACAAATTTATATTTAAAGTACGGGTACCATCAAATTCGTATTCATACCCGTTAAAAAATGGGTAGCAAAATATCTGTTTATTTATTGTGAATACCCATTAAAATATTCAACTTGTGCCCTTGAGCAGTTTTATCCATGGGACCCACATGTATGAGTTTTTTGCATCACTAAGAAGGAGAAAAGTCTAACATCCTTTTTAATTAAACTAGTCAGAGACCCGTGCTTCCGCACGGGTGATTTTTTTTCTGGTGTAGTATTTTTGTAATGATATGAATAATATAAATAAAAGGAATTATAAGCAATATGCATAATTAAAAGGAATTGTTTTACTTGAATAGAGTTAGAGTTTTATTGATTGCTCTGTTATACTCCCAATTCTCTGAAAACCTAATATCCATAGGAATCGTTTTGAAATTTGAAAATAAATACTTTAGTTTTCAAATTAAAGTCATTATTGTTTAAAATAAAATAGGCATTGTATTGAAAGTTGCCCTTAAGATTAAACATTATTATCTTATTCATGTGTTAATTTTGTGTGTAATAAAGAACCATATAAAAAAGGACATGTGAGTTGGAGAAAAAAAAAATTTTAACAAATGCAAATGTAAAATTTTAAATATAAATGAAAAATATGAAATAGTTTACTTAATTGTAAATTTAACAATAATTATATAGAAAACAATGATCCACAAAAAAATGTTTAAGATAGGTTAAGAACACAATAGCAAAATTGGGTCAGGTAATTTAATAATTGACGGTCCAACAACAATTAAAAGAAAATGATATAGATCACTATGGTTTAATTATAAATGAAAAATAATCATATAAATTCAATTATATTAAATAATCATATAAAAAAATACTATAAGATGGAGATAATAAAAATGAAATATTAACATTTAAAAATAAAAATTATCTCTCAATTAATAGTTGTTGATTAAAATAAAATAGCTACTATGTTGATAATGACCCGTGAAATAAAAAAATAATTTGATGCGATATAAAATATATTTAAAAACAAATGTAAAATAAACAATAATCATGGAAATTTAGTTGTATTAAATAATGATAAAAAATCGTGAGATGGAGAAAAAAATAAAAATAAAGATATTATCTCTCAAATAAAGACAATGATTGATTAAAATAAAATAGGCATTATGTTGATAGTGACCCGTGAGATAATAAATAAATAAATAGAGAAAAAATTAAAATTAAAGTAAGAAAGTGTGAAAAAATGTGAGAGAAATTTGAAATTTTAATTAAGATAGAGAAAATGTGTAATGATCGATTAAAAAAAATTAAATATTAAGTTGATAGTGGCCCGTGAAATAATTAAATATTTTTGGGAATAATAATTAAATGATCGATTATTAATATTTTTTGCGATAATAGATAAATGTTTGAAAAATTAAAATGAAAGTATGGAAAAATGAAATGCGAAAGAAATTTAAAATTTTTAGTAAGATTAAAATTTAAAAATAGATTATTAATATTTTTTGTGATAATAAATAAATTAAGAAAAATTAAAATGAAAGTAAGAAAGTGTGGGAAAATGAAATGTAAAAGAAATTTAAATATGAATTCCATCATCCATGGCTTACATGTGATGTCATCATTCATGCAATAAAGTTGTAGGGTAAATGTTATTTAATTCAGACCAATGAAAAGCTAACACTTGGGGCATCCATTCAATAAAGTTGAAAGAGTGAATACTTAATTTGTTAGTTACAAAAATGACCTTTTATTAGTGCAAATAAATTTTGGTGAAAGGGTAATTTAGGCAATTTGATCAATCTATTATTAATGTATAGATAGTAGAAGTAGAAGATAGTAGATTAATGTATAGATAGTAGATAGTAGACATGCATATCTAAAATGTATATGAAGATGCATTTTCATTAATTTTTTTATATATATCTTTAGATTATAATTCAGAAATGTATGTCATTGGAGTGCATCTATTGACGTATCTTTAAATACTAAAGATATTATTAAATTCTCACGAGGATTGAGGATTTGATAGTAATTTATAGTTGCGTTAAGCAATTTTCTAATATAAATTAGTATAATAAGCCTTAAAAAGTTTTCTACTCAAGGTCTAATGTGGCTTAGAAAATTGAAAATTTCATGTCTAAACATTGTGTGTATATTGTAGACCAAAATGTATACTCTTAAAAAAACAATCACAATCTTCTCAATTTCAAGAATCAAGTCGAAATTTAAAAAAAATTGATTCAACTTTTTATTTGCATTTTTTTAAATTAAAAAATAGTTCATTTTGTATGCAAACTCTTTAAATTTGTCTTAATTTTAAATATTTAATTGAACATAACATAATAATTGGAAACTTATTAACTCTACTAATTTTCTATTTCTATCACAATATATAAGATTAACTCAATTTTTACTATTTTTTAAATTTTTGATTTTTTTTCCCCATATTTTTTGTTATATAAAAAACATATATTATTTTTTAATAAGATACAAACTATTAAATTGTTAATATTTAAACACAATCAATGTTAAAATACTTAATATTAATATATTTTAAATTATTTTTTGAAGTAAAAATATTTATTAATATTAATATAATAAAATATTAAAGGAGCAAAAAATAATTATCAAAAATGTAGTTTTGAATTTTATAATGTAGATTTGAATTTTACGTTTAAGATTGAAGTCTATTTTTTTATCACCAGAGAAACTGCTACTTCACCTTTCACAATCTTTGGTCCAGTGAGAGAGACTAAGTACTTTAAACATACTAAGGAACACAAATACTAAGTTGATTTTTTATGAAACATGTGAACATGGATTTGGCTTGTCTCACCTTTTACATAAATACTAGACGGAGACGGATACGAAATTGAAACCTTTGCAATTGGTCTTCACCCCCCCTATTCAGGTGATCAAGACGTTAAGATGTTATAAACTATTTGATTTTGACCACAATTTAGAAAGAGTAGATTTGATTTTTCTAAAATTACAAATTTAAAATCAGAACCATCTAATTTTAATTAGATAGTCAAATATGTTTAAATGAAGGGTTTTTGTATGGAGCAAAAATTTGAATTCTTCATATATCCTGCGAACGAGTCAATTCTATATTATTAATTAGTAAGATACACGTGCCTACTAATGAGTATTAGTTTCTTACGCACATTTGTCCACATATTTTAAAAAATTATCAATAAAATTTTATTTTTTAAATAGCTAAACCAATTCTTTTATTTTTTTTCTGTTTTATATAATTTTTACAATAGAAAAAAATAAATTTTATTATTATTTTTTACCCACTACAACTATCAAAATTAATTATAATTTTAATATTTGAGTTATTTATAGGGTGAATTAATAAATTTATTTATTTTCTCAAAAATATTTAATACATAATAAAATATATTGAATGAAATTTATATGAATTGTATAATTAAAAATAAAAACTATTTAATATTATAGTAAATAAATGATTATTTTAGTCTAATAAGACAATTATTTCATAATTGAGAATACAATATATACTCATTCTCTTATTATAACACATCATAACCTTTTTCATATATTTTTTAAAAAATGATCAATAAATTTTTATTTTTGTTATATTTAAATAAAAAAATTCATTTTTTCCGTTTCATATAGTTTTCGCAATAATTACCAAACTTTATTATACCTTTCATTCAAAACTGTAAGTAAATTTTAAATCTTGAAATTTCAAATATTAATATTTGACACATATATGTGATGAATTGATGAATTTATCCATTTAAAAATCCCTATTATATTAGATCACTGTAGTTTTAGTGATGTCTATAGTATAAAAAAAAAATCTATTTTCATCATCTAAAATTTTTATATATGTATGTTAAGCAAGTAGAATAACTCTTAGGACTTGAAGCTCAGATTGTTACAAAGTTTTCAGCCCTGCATATTGATCGTGAAGTTGTCAGCGTTGAGTTACCACTGAGCTGAATTTTCTGAAAACTTCGAAAATTCATAACTTGAGTTCCCGATGTCCGATTTGAGTTTCGTTTGAAGCGTTAGAAAGCTAATGTAATAAACCTTGTTTTAAAAATGGTCCCAGAAGCTGGAAGTGATTTATTTGTTATGTAGTTATGGAGATTGAGAGGTGGAGTTTTGCTTTTGGATTTCTGTGGCACCATACAGGATGTCGACGTCTGAGTTAGTAGAGTTGAAGAAACAATTAGGAGATTGTTGGAAAATAAATTTGTGAAACCAAGTGTACCGCTTTGGGAGGTTCAGTGTTGTTAGTAAAGGGAGATGAATGTAGTAAGAGGTCATGGACACTTAATCAAGTAATGATTGAAATTAATCATCCACTTTAAATGATTGAAATTAAACATCCACTTTAAATGACTGATGATTTGATGGATCAAATGGTAAGGGAGTATATCCTCAGTATAATCGAATTGAGGTAGGATTAACTTCAGATTCGGGTGAAGGAAGAGGATGGTTAGAGACAGCTTTTGAAACTCGGTGTAGGCATTATAAATACTTGGGTCAGTTCGTTGTCGTGTTTCTTGAGAATGTTATGATTTGATCTAAGTCGAAATACAGGCGTGTTGTACGTTGCAATTTGAATTTCAGTATCGAAAGGGAGGAAGCCTTATGCTAAGTTGTCAAGTGTAAGTTATGAGTTAAGGAGGTAAGTTTTCTCGAGTGTGCAGTCTCAGGTGATAGTATGTGTGAATTCGTCTAAAGTAGATGCGGTTCTACATTGGAAGGCTCCGGAGTCGGTTATGAAGATTAGAAGCTTTTGGACCTAACTAGTTATTATCGCAATTTAATTGAGACGAGGTGAAGTACGATATGTTGTTACTGAACGAGTTGTGGGGGTGAGATGGTTGGTATTAGAAAAGGTGTGAAGTATTGGAGGGAGCACACGGGAATGTAGCTTATGTCGGTTAACAACGATTAGAACGATGGTAGCTTTTGAGGAAAAGAGAGGTAATGGTATTATTAAGATTTCAATTGGAATGGAGTGAATTGTAATGTATTTGGTATACCGTCATTTCTTGAGTTAGAGGATACTTAACTTTTGCGTGATGTTAAGTGAGTGTGAAGTAGACTACATAATGTGTTTGAGTGATGGTGTCTCGTCGACAAGATCGAATGAGAAGGAAATTGTGGAAGAATTTGTAACGTAAATGGAAATTGTTAAGCGTGAGTTATAAAGATACGCTATTGTAGTTTCGTAGTGATAGTTTATGCCTCGTCATGGTTTTCAGCTATCTATTGAAAAATTGAGGAACTGATCACCCTTAATCTCTTGTTAATAGTAGACATGATCATGTCGGATGGGATAGACTTGTCTGGACAGCTTGATAGGTTGTAAAGTGATTGAGGTTTTATCATGAGAATGGTCGTTAACAGTTTTGTGTGAACCTAAAAGAAAATGGATATCAAAGAATTGAGACTTATTGAATAGACTTGAATTGTATGCAAACTAACACCGCATAGTGGAGGATTGAGGATATCAAAGGTAAACAATGATTTTCCGGCGCATAGTAAAGAAAGTCAGAAGCTAGATGTGAAACTTGTAGATTTAGTAATTTACGGAAATCAAATGAGGACATTGATTTGAGGTAGATGATCATAGTGGCGCAAGTGAAGCGTGATGTGGTGTGGTTGTTATGTTGTGTGACTTGTTATGTGTCAAGGGTTAAACTTAGAAGTCAACAGGATTGGTGCAAACCATTGGACATTCTAGAATGGAAGTGATAGGTGAAAGGTTTAGATATTATTTGTGTCGCTTATATGTCAACAGATGTATTGATTCGCATGTTCAACTGATGGATTGTTGATATCATGATGTTGTGTCGTTGTAAGGATGTATGGTGTGATATCTAACTTTAAATAAGTTTGTGTGAATTATTGCATTTGCATAATACATGCTGATGTTAAATTGATGATATGTGATGTTATAATGACCTTGTTGCAGCTATTGTGACGTTGTTAGTTGGTTGTTGATTACCGAAAATAATGATTAGTACTATAAATTATGACGGAATTTAGTTGTGTTGTTACGCTGATGTCACGATGAAGATGATGTGATGTTGTCGTTGTTTTGTTAATGATTGACATACATAGATACGGGAGTACGATTGTGTATGTGTTTTTTTGTTGTGATGATAATGTGATGATTTATTAATGATGTTTCATGTACAAGTATGAACATGCTATGCTGATGATTATTAAGTTGTGGAGAGCACACCTGACTAGCCGAGGACGAATCTATGTGTGTTGTTGTTATTTTTGCTACTTTGAAATGTTGTTAAGTGGTTGTTATGTTTGTTAACCGTTATGTCAGGATGAGGGGTAATCGAAGTGTTTCCAAACATGACTTGGGGGTTAGAAAGTAGGATGCGAGATTCGTATTCGGAGTAGTTAGTATGAAGGGAATTTTCGAGGACGAAAATATTTTAAGTGGGGGAGAGTTGTAACACCCGATTATTTAATTAATTATTTTTATGGTGTATTTGTGAATTATTTAATATAATTATGGGATTATTTAGTATTTTGCTATTTTATTAATTAATTAGTAGTAATAATATAATGAGACTATTAGCATTTGGGCCTAACATGGAGTTAGTAGTAGTATTAGTGGGGGTGAGGTTAAGCCCATTAGTAGAATTAGTAGTAAGAATAATAAAACAAAAGAAAATAAGGAAAAAGATTAGAATTGGCTAATTGTGAAATATCGTAGAAAAAGAAGAGAAGAGAGAGCTAGGGTAATCCCATTGGAAGCTTAGAGCAACCTTCAATCCAAGGTAAGGGTGGGGTTCTTACATTATAAAGGTTTGTATGATGATAGTCTATGGTGGGGATTAGATTCATGCTTTAATATTCATGTTTGCATAAAAAGTTGAATTTTTGATGTGTGGATGAATATTATGAGTGATTTATGATTTTCGGTGCGATTGATGGAATTGGTGCGTGTGTTTGAATAATTACATGATACTGGTGTTAGACTTGAAAAATCAAGACCTATAATGATTTTCTGGTATGTGAAAGTTGGAGTTTTTGGATTTGAGAAGAAAATCCCTTAGCAAGAAAAATTGCAAAAAATTTCACTCTCACAGGGTGGAAATTGACTTACCACTTGGGGAAATCGTTTTCCTGAACGAAAAATATTTATTTTTGCCACTGGACTGGTGGAAATCGATTTACCACTTAGGAAAATCGACTTCCTGAGAGAAAAACACGTATTTTGGCTACTGGACTGTTGCAAATCGATTTCGTGTGCGAAAATTGCAAAAATTAGCCTCTGGAAGTGAGGAAATCGGTTTACCACCTGGGGAAATCGATTTTCTGAAGATGACAACATTTTTTTCCAAAACTTTGAAAATTCATATCTTTTGATCTGTAAGTCCGATTGACGTGCCGTTTGGACCGTTGGAAAGCTAAAAATATTATCTTTAACATGATCATAATTTTGGGTTTTTTAATTAATATTTTTCTGCAGTTAATTTATATTTCGCGTGTTAGTGTTGTGTATAAGGCGATGATTTTGGTGATAATTGATGAGGATGTTGTTGGGATGATGATCCTATAATTTGTAGACTATATTAAGATGATGTTGTTGTTGTTGACCTAAAAAGACAGGAATCATTGTTGAAGGCTTATGTCTTGTTTTTTTATTATGACGTTGTTGTGATTGAAGTGGTGATATTGTTTGAATGAAGTGTGGATAAATTGCATAATGTATTGTATGATGATGTTGTTGTTGCTGGCTTGGAATGGCGTAATGTTAAGGGCTGATGCCCCGTTATTGCATAATTATATTGCAGTATGATGATGTTGTTGTTGTTGTTGGCCTGGATTGGTAAGTGTTGAAGGCTTACGCCTTGTTGATGCATAATTGTTGTCGTTGTGTTATATTTTATGAATGTTGCATTATTGAGTCGCATTCATTACATTTTTAAGTTGGCCTGGACTGGCAAACACGTTGGCCTGGATTGGCGAATTAAGTTGGCCTAGGGGTGTTCGCGGTGCGTTTTGGGCGGTTTTGACGAAAAAAATCATCTGAACCGCAAGAGAAAAAATAGTGCGGTTTGGTTTGATTCGGTTGGCTTTTAAAAAAAATCCGAACCAAACCAAACCAAACTAATGTGGTTTGGTTCGATTCGGTTGGTTCGGATTTTTACAAATATTTTATTGAGTCATACATACACATATAAATGACAACATAATTTTGTATTTAGACATTCTTACATTATCAGATAACAACAAAACTCGTCATATTTTGACAACAATTTTCCATTTAATATGTAAAAATTAAATTAGACAAAAGTGGAATATTAAACATAAAATAATAGCATAAAATAATATAAAAATTATTATAATGAAGCAAAAAATATAAGAGACGAAAGAATAGTGAAGGTGAAAAAGAAAAAAAAGTGTAGAGAGATTAGAGAAAAGATGTGCGATAAAAACGAAACTGGAATACGGAACATTTACATAAAAATGAGAAGGTGAAAAAGAAAGAATATAAGAGAGTAGAGATTATAGAAGAAGAGGGAAAATGTATGTGGCAAAGAAGATGCGATAATGTTATTAGAGATTTGAGAAGATAGGGACTAAAATCATATGTGTAAGGATGAGAAAATTGTTCGTAATCATAAGGCTAATGTATAATAGGTTTAAGTTTGGGTTGGATGTGAGTTAAGTAAAATTTAGGTTGTAACATAATGCGGTTTGATTCGGTTTGGTTTGGTTTACAAAATACAAACCGCAAACTGAACCGAACCGTGCGGTTTTGTTACAAAATGACACAAAGTAATCCGAACCAAATGCGGTTTTTTGCAGTTTCGGTTTGGTTTGGTTTGGTTTGCGGTTTTCTATTGGATTGGATTGGATTGGCAAACTAAGATGGCCTCAAGCCCATTGTGTTGATTGAGTGCAAAGTTCAAAGTTGAAGGCTTATGCCTTGTTGATGCCTCTATTAATTGACAGATCATTAAGTTGGGAGTTCTGCTCCATTGATATCACAATCATATGCACAGGGTCAGTTGCATTGCATTTTTATGATGATACGATGTTAAGTTGTTTGTGAATGATTGATGATATGCTGATGGTTGATTAAAAGTTATATTGTGTTGAGAAGTGGTGAATTGTATGTGATCTTATTTTTACTATAATTATTATCATACGTTCCTTTATACTGTTCGATATCTCACCCCTTCTGTTTGAATGTTACTTCTATATTGGTAACGTGCAGGTAATCAGGAATGGAGGCTAGTTACCTTCAATAGTTCGAGTCGGTGTCTTCGCTCTGATACGTAACACTCGGAGGGATGAACGCTAATTGTTTTACTATTTATTTCGTTTTTGCATTTTAATTGTAGTTGAAGTATTTTCACGGCTTGATGCCGATTATGTTGGATTAAGATGTCATGATGTTTTAAAAGTTGAATCATGATGAATTCCGCTGCCTAATTAAAGTTATTTTTGGAAATTAATCATGTCGTATTCGGTTCATCCAAGTTGATAGTGTTACGTATCTATTTGTTCAAAAATGTGAGCATTTGTATGATGTTGTTTTTGAATGTAGCATCCCATTTGATGTTGTTTGAAATTTAATTACTTTGATTGTTTATTTAAATATAACGATGTGGAAATTGGGTGTTACAGTTACCGTCACCCTTGACATTGACGATCCGTTCAATGAATTTGTGCATAAAAACCGGTATCTCATCAATGAATGGGATTTTTAGTGAAAGAGATGGTTTGCTAATGCGAGCTCCTTTGAAAACACTTCTGGGATTTTGGAGTTGGTGAATCGGGAAAAAGTTCGTCAACATGTTCAAAATATGAAGGACACCATATTGTTAAGTTGTCATTCGATGTAGGTTTGACCTTCTTATGTGCTCCTTTTGTTTTTATTGATTGAGATAGTGGTTTCAAGTCCGTGGTCTCCAGATATGTAATCTTCCTCAAATGCTCTTTGATGTTGAGTTTCATATTGTCATCGGTTTTCAAAAAACTATCATGTATCACTTCTAATTTGGTCAAGATAGAGATATTCGATTTAACTTCTTTCATGACTCCATCATCATCATCAAAGTTGAGCCTTTTCCAATGAGTGCAAACTTCATCCATTCGTGTCGGGCTATCAAGTTTCACTTTCTTAGATATATCACAAGAACATGGGATACCATAGGCTTTCACAAGTGTACAGCCATACTTTGAGCTATCAGAACCTACATTATAAGCTCTTTTGGCTTCGTGAAAAATGTAATTCAGAGCTGCTCGAGATATGTTGTCGATCATTTGAGAATACATAGTGTTGTCTTTGAACCTGTGTTCCAACACTGTGGTGCTACGACCAAATGATGTTTGTACTTCATTATACTGGTTTTGGATCATTTGGTTCACAGAATCCCAATATGTACACAAATCACCCTTATTATTTCCCAACCAATTCTTCAAAGTAGCATGGGCAGACTCAACTCAGTTTTTTGTTGTATTTATAAGGTGTATAATCTGATAGGCCCAAGCACATACAATATTTTCCTTAACCCGGTCTAAAATTATACTTTCAACATATTTCAATAAATTTAGATATTTCTCACACACCTTCCTGAATTGTATAACAACATTGGCTTATAACTCTTTTGTAGAAGAATTTGTTATAACTTTCCATGCATCCATTATTTTTCAACTATGACGTCTCCCCTGACCATTTTTCCATCTTTGCCCTCTATCTGTTTTGTCCCTATTGCGGGTTTAACCCGACTTCTCACATTCTTCGTTATGTGATACCTATAAAGTAATCATAAGAATTAGGAAATACCTTTGCAACCAAATTCATCAAAGCGGTATCACGGTTGGTAAAAATTACTTTTGGCATTTCTTCTTGTTCCTTCAGCATTGCTCGACACACCTTTAAAGCCCAAGTAAATTATCCTTTTTTTCGCTCTCTAGAAATGCAAACCCGACAGAATAAGTATTCTCACTAGAGGTAACACCAATAATTTTCAATAATGGAAGCTTGTACTTGTTGGTTGTATACGTTGAATCAATTATAAGCTACATTTTGAACAACTTTATGGGATCAGGATGAGTCCAAAATATATCTCTAACGGTAATTCTGTCCTCCCATGTTCGGCACCTAGATGCGTAATTGTTATCGTCTAGAAGTTTCAAGAGGTGTTGCATTTCAGTTCTATCCCCTCGACTCTAATTTAGTTTGATATCAGATATTTTACACTTGCCTGATATTTGCGATATTCCCGAGTCTTTTACGCTTCAAGGTTGCAAGTATGTTTTTCGGTTGCACCAAATTTAATGTCATGTCTGCAACAAATTCCTTCTCTTCTGGCATGAGGCGACATGCAATTGGATGACCAGCTAACTTTTCACACAAATCATGGTTAGTAAACCACATAATACATTAAATCTCCATTTGTTATATTTGTCAATCGTTAACCACACAACTTAAAGGGACACTTACATTTTCTTAAAATCGGTTTCATCTCGTTTGAAAATCTAGAGAGGAGGTCTATATTTCCCACTTCTTTCGCATGTCAATGTCACATATGCACCTCTTCTATCTGAACCATTATCAGAAGTTTCGATTACAACGCTAACCCCCGATTTGGATGCCTCTGTAAAAATTCATTGAAGCATGTGATCACGTAATTCAAACTCTTGTTCATTTTTAAATTGGTTGCAAACATCTACCTCTTTCACAACTACACGTGAGGCATCCAGAGACACAATAGGTTTGAGGAAAACATCAGGATGCACCGTTTCTAATGAAAACAAAAATATAAAATACTCAGAAACATCTAAAACAGAAAACAGATTACTAGAAAATCAAAACAGACAGCTTCCAGAAATGCATCTCCGTATGAGTTCATAGAGAATTCGGAGATACATTTTCGGATACAACGTAACTTTTTTCAACTTTAAAACATGATTAATGTGAGCAGTGAGGCTTGAAATAAATGAACTTTACCTTGAATTTCAATTTCTTCTGCTTCTTTTGATTTGATGAAACACAAAAATGAAGTTTTGAAGTGAAAATCTTAATTGAGAATAGAAGGGTTTTTGGAAAGGGTTTATGGAAAAATGGATATGGGATCTGATCATGCAGATGATTGTTTTTAGCAATAACGTATTTGATTTTTCCATAAATGCATCTCTGGAATAATCTGGCATGCAAAGGTGACAGATTATCAAATTTCAGCTTCAATTGTTCAGAGATACATCTCCAAATAACTCACTGAAATGCGTAAAAAAATTCATTGCATAATATGTAACGGAGATGTATCTCTGAAATAATTTTTTTAGCTATAGGGAGACGATATCTTTGTGCGTGCTGTGTTATACAAATGGTGCATCCGAAAATATATTTTTGAAAACTGAGAGATATTTTTCGATTTTTCATAGAGTTCTTTTCCATCTCATAGGTTAGAAATTCCCTTCTTTAAACTTATCAAGCCCTTTTAACTCATCAATTTGTTTGATTTGGATATTGAAATGATCTTAGGTCTTGTTATCTGTACTTGAGTAACCTGCCAAAGATAAATAAAATACAAACATAAAGAAAACTTAATAATATTAACATTTACAATAACAATCATGCCAAGGGTTTGAGAGAAGGTATAAGGGTGGGAAAAGAAATTATCCTAAATGAGAACCTGCCTCCTCCCATTTCTTTTTAACTGATTTAAGAATATTTCATAATATCAATGAACTCCTTCATATTAGAATCCATGTTTGATAAATTTGAACTGCCTTCAGAAACACTGCCATGATTTTCAACTATTACAAGTATACATATTGAAAAATGATAACATTGATTCATTTAGAATCATCGTTGCAATGTTAGACTTTCTTTCCCATTATAACATCTCATCTAAAACTCCACCTTCTATTCAGTTGATAAAACACAAAACTAGAGGAAAACTCATAAGGAAAGAAGGCTCAAGAGATTAAAACCAAAGAGTGCTATTCCTAGTACTACTCTATAGTTAAAAATAAACTGGTTCTTCTATAAAAGTAAAATATATAAACTTGTTCAGAGCATGTGTGGAGAAGCTTTTTGCTTTGTCTCGTGGCTTTCCATAATATACCGACATCAAAAGAATAATACATGATTTGGTGATTTCTTTTGTTTCCTGATTCTGCATGATCATGCATACATCTGAAATAGTTACAAAAGATCGAGACAATAAATTAGCAAGAATACCAAAATGATTAATAAAATAACTAAATGGAATGTATACATTGATATGTTTATGGAAGTATCATTGATAAAACAAGCACTTTAGTAGCACAAAAGACCAGCAAAATGTCACATGTCTTCTTTTTCTGATTTTCATTTTTTTGCTTTTTTGTCAAGGATTTATGGTTCTGATCATTGCAAGTGCTCACAACCTTCATAATAATTAAGTTTGTTTTCAGAGAATTTAAAAAAAATGACTTGAAATGTTTAAAGATTGATCCTTAGAATTAGAACCTCGACAAAACAATGTTGACTATGGAAATTATTACTTGTAGTTCCATACATAGTTTTAAATTGCAGTCCGCAACAACAATTTCAGCCGCAATATTGCCGATGTGACTTCCTATGCAACTGCATCAGACCGCAGTTGCGATGTGATTTAAAATCATGCGTATGACTGTAATAGGAACCACATCATACAATTTCTCTTATATTTATTCAGTTATTTTCATCAAAATTAAAATCTTAGAACCCCGAAAACTCAATTTTCTTCTGATATAATGGAAATTTTTTATTTTAAGCGTCTCTCAAATGTACATTTTATGCTCCTCTCAATTAAAATCCATGCCGTAATGGCCGCAATGTGCATCGCAACATCCGCGACTGCAATTTAAAACCATGGTTCCATACAAAACATGTGCTTAGCATAAATAATTAAAAGTGCCTACAACTGATACCCAATAAAACATTATAACATCCACACAAGTGAAGTCATTCCAGATATTGTAATGTGGTTGCAAACCATTAAGAAGATAATTTAGTCTGCTAAAATATTAATATATGAGGGGGTTCACTAGGCTTGAAAACTTGATATAATCAAAGTTTATATATTAAGTTTGTATCATGTAAGTGGTTTTTGTCGATTTCAATAGTGAGGTCGTATCTGTACTATGAGCTGTGTTGCATTGGACTAATCTGTTATTAACGTATAAATCTTTTTCTCTGTTCTGAAAAGAAATGTGGCAGCACATATAATTACAGTTACAACCCTCTAACTAACACTGACATTAGATTTTAAAGCAATACAAACATTTGAATCAGAGCGGAACATGTAAATGATACTTACAGAATTTACTAAGTTAGTTCATCAATTTTCGTAATCATCGAACAATCTCCTCTAGGCGAAAAAACCTGTCCACTATTCTTTGTATGTCTGCGTCGAAATGGAAAATATTCTGAGTGAGCTTACATTGTTTCCATTGACACAAGTATAAACAATGTATAATAACCTTTAGCAATGTATAATAACATGTCATATGCTTAAAAATTTATGAAAAGCTAAAAACCTGTAAGATCACATGCTTACCATCTTGATCTTATTCCAATTTTCCGTAGCTCGCTCAATTGGTTCGCTATGTCTTGAATAAATTTTTTGCCATCATTTCCATTTTGAAGAGAATTTGTGATGTGCTCAATAAGATCATGATCAAATTCGAGCGCCTCTAACCGGTCATGAAGGTCTGATATTTCATTTTCTAGAGAAATCAAATCAGTTTCTCTTCGAGATCTGGAAGATTGTGGTTCTGCAGACGTGGAATCCTTGTTTTCAATACTAGGAGAACAATCATCATGATTTGATGCAGCTGAGTCATCCTTATCATCAAGATTTCCATTCAACGTTCGAACGTTTGGTATGGACAAATCAGTCTCGTCGTGACCATCTAAATGGGGCCCTTCACTGTTAGAATCTCCTTGTTGATTCAATTTACTAGTTTCAAGCTTTTCAAGTCCAACATTAGACGCTTCGGAGGAAACCTTATTAAAAGAAAGTTGATGAAGTTTCTTTTCCAAGCATTTTAAACAATGTGAAATGTATTGCTTTTCCTCTTCAAATTCTAACACAGAGGTTTCACCATCCACAACTTCGTCACTGCCTTTGGATTCCTCGGACAATTGTGAATTGGGAATATTGTTTACCGTATCTGTGATATTATGAAAACAAATATTTTGTGGCGTTACACTTTCCTCCTTTGAATCCCTACTTTGCTCGTGCATATTATGAACCATAGGCTCATTCGTTAAGTTCGAGTTTAACCTATAATATTCTAACTCGGCTTCCAAATCTTGTATTTCTTTTTCCTTTTCTGCGAGTAGATCATTAACTTTCTCAAATTCGTCATTATCATATTCTGCTTGCTCATCCATCATTCTCAAGTATTGAAGAGCCTCCATTTGCAATGCCGCCTTCTCCTCTTGTAACCTTGTGATCATAGACATTGCTTCGTCTGCAGCAATAGCAGAAGCATTTCTTTCTTCCTCTAGTTCCTTCTGTAAATCATCCATGCATTTTTTGTCATACTCAATTTGTCGCTTTAATTTATCAACAATGGATTCGCCTTCAATTTCCGACATGCCGCTTCCATCCTGAGATTCAAGACAAGATTTTGGTGTCTCGGCATTTATCTCTGGGAAGTGATCGTGATTTGTGGGAACAAATGATGACACATTAGACTCCTGTTCTTCCTTGACTTCAACAACTTCATTGAAGGGTGGTTGTTCTGTGACAGAATCCGGTACTTCTGTTAAATTCTCTTGTGTAGGACTTTGAGGAGCAGTTTCGCTTGCCGTCGAATCAATTTCTGTAGATGCATCTTCATTTCTATCTATCTTTTCTGAGACTTCCTCATTCTTTTCGGATACGAGTCCAGTATCATCTGCTTGAGTAATATCTACAGCTGGAATCATTTTAGTAAGCAAATGTTAGAAAACTTTGAAGAAAAAGAAAACTGAAATGTAGGGATAGAGAAATGTTACATTTTTCCGATGAGTCTCCGGCAGGTGTGTGATACCCTTCCAAAGTCATGAGCTCAGATAGGTCATCAGGAAGAAAATTCTCAGAATGACAGGTAATCTTACACTCTTCAGATTCTCGTTCTGGTTCTTGATTAACGCGTGATAGTGAAACTTCATCTAGTGAAATGAGCTCAGGTAGGTCAAAACCTGATGAATTTTGATCTGCTAGCGGTCGGTTGATTTCTTCCACATGTTTGGGGGAACTAGGCTTTGGCTTTGTTGGACTCAAATCACCCTTTACGTGTTCTGTCGTCATTTCTGATACATTTTGAGTAAAGGTGGCATTGCTAGCTTCAATTTTTTCATGAAAAGCACTGCCATCATCATCATCATCATAATCCGAAAATTGAAACTCAGACTCCGTATCCGAAGTAAGTTTCAACACAGTATATCCTACATGAGACGAAGGATGAAAGCTTCTTTTTCCTTCAGTTTCCGAAGTTTTCTCTCTTATTTTCTTCATGCTATCCCGACGATTTAAATGGCTTTGTCTTGGTGCACGTGGCAAAGGAACGTATGGCTTAAGAACCGCTCTCCCCGGCGTTTTTAAATGCACAGATCTCAAACCATTCTGTTCCAACTTCCAAAGCTTACCACAACAACTACACGGCCTTGATCCCTTAGGTCCAGTAAACAAAGCTCGGCTCAACGACGAGTTTTGATAACCAGAACCACCCATAACAACACCAAACTTACCAGCCAACAACCGATGAGTTTTCGTGTTCCTCTTCGCGTTCGTAGTGAGCGACAAAAGACAGTCATCGCACATCCTATGACCGTCCGCAAGCTTACCATGAATATGACAAAACATCATAGACGATATCTCGGACTTATGATTTCCGCAAAACAAGTTATGATAAAACTCCGGCTTCTCACCATCCCAGATATGATCAAGCCTAGAACATAACAAACAAGGCAACTGCAACTTGCAATAACTCGCAAACTTTTTGAGAAGATACGATAACAACGAATCCAGCAGCAATAGGAATATCAAAAACCACTCGCAAGCTGCAAATGTGAGATGATCACTGAACCCTTCCATCCTTTTTGTTTTGACAAATGAAGTTCCACTTCGATTTGTGGCCATCTTCACTAAAATTTTCTCACAAATCCCAAAAGAGATTCATGACAGTCAAATTCATCAATCAAAACCCTAACCACCCAAATCAAAACCTATGCTTAGAAAGCTGCAACAAACATTAGGTCGAAATTAAAATCGAAACTAAATGCAGTGCATTAAATTTAATCAACATTTTAACAATCAACAATTCCTTAGACAACACAACCACAACAACATCATCAAACAGATTCAATGAATCATAAATTGAAAGTAAACAATGAAAGCAAATTTTACTCTTCTTTTTCCAACTACCTTATAATAATTATTGAGTAACCATAAACATTAATGGAAAATGAGTTTAAACCAACCTAATTATTACATGTTATTATTATGTCTTACATGATTAACTACCAACTCAAATTTGGTTATGAAAATTAAATAAATAAAATGAAGATGAATCCAAAACATGATTAATTCATGGGATACATATTTTAAGGGGAAAAGAATAAAAAATTGAGATTACATTCCGATTAAAATTCAAAATTGTTATAATTAATGATAATAATAACGATAAATAGAAGATCATGAAAATCAAGAAGCATGAATTTTGTTAATATTTGAAATGAGAAAATGCAGAAAAATGTGGTTACCTGTTGTTTTTTAGTTTGATGAGGAAGAGAGAGGATGGAGAATAGAGGCAATTTTTTCTGATCAGAAATGGTAAAGAACTTGTCTTTTTTTGCCTTATTTGTTTCGGGGAGGAATTAAAAAAATTAATAAAAGAAAAATAAATATGAAGAAAACGGTAGAAATGTAATAAGGCGCGGAATTACACGTTGGTCCCTTTTTTGTGGTGCTAGATCGAGTGACCGTTGAGTTTAGCGGTTTTTTGTTTGTTTTCTATCAAACGATGAAATTGAAAATATAAAATTGACATTGGTGAAATTGGACACAACATATTTTGATTTCAAAATATGATAAGGGATCTTTAAACTAAGCTTCTTTTACTTCGATCTCTTATATGAGTTTTGCAAACTGTTTTTTTATACGTGGTTTTCGTAGTCTCCATTGTTGGTGAAACGCCTATGAGATACCTCGTAGACGGTAGATCTCTCGTAATAACTTCTATTTTGGCGTAATTGAGCAATCAAATCTCCTGCAATCGGATCTGAATACATACGATGGTGGAGATCCACGAACCTCCAACAATTCGCATAGAGATAGTACACCTGGAAAGAAACCAGATTCAAGCCACGCTAATTAGGAAGAAAAGTATGGGAGAAGCTCTCAAGAAATCTAATCCATTGTCCAGTAGTGATTTTTTAGTAAACCAGATCCAAGTCGGTCAAACCAGATCCATGAAGGTAGCCTTCAACATTCCTTTCAAACACATGATTAACCGAACTTAGGAGGCATGCTGAAGATCAACGCCAACCCCAAAGTAAAGATATGAAAGGGAAAGACAACCCAGTCGACCGTCCTTAAGAGAGAGTCAAAGGCAACCAAAGACAAGCATCCAGAGATGGCATGACCTCCACGGACATGGATAAACAGGATATTCACAAAGGTGTCAACCGCCCTACGTCTCTCTCAAACAAAGATACGAGGTCGAGACGTCTAAGAAACACGTGCATCCGTTGAGCACCTAAAGAGAAGGATCACGTCCACGACACCAAAGACACACATTCTTGTAAAGCGAAGCCAACCGACAGATGCCTCTACTAAGACATTCCTCGACTATGCAGTGAGCTGAAGAGCAAGTAAAAATGGAAGTATAACACTATTTAGTTATGACTTTCTCGATGAGTTAAGTATCCCGTAAAGTTTGCTGAATTTCAATAATTAATTTGCTAACTATGAGACATTTCAAACACAGAGGGTATTATAACCCTCTACAAGATGGGGTAAACCACTCTTTTGAAGAAGATCCATCACTTGATGAGCACGCTTCAAGCGTAGCTGGCGCACCTCATCTTAGGAACTACCCACTCCAAGAGTGTAGGTAGTGGAACCCAGAGACGTCTGCTCTGAACCAGGTCAAATCTAGAGGTAAAGATAGGAACCTTATCTTTGGTTGGGGAAAGTTCCTAGTAATACTGAAGAACAACACTGAATCTTCCTTATTTGAGCTAGTATCGACGAAACTCTGGTTGAGACTATAAAGCTCAACAGACACGCTAGATGCTAGTAGCTCACATAGGACAATCAAGTCAATAAGTAGAGACACGATGAATACATCCTGGCTTAACAAGGATTCTCCAATTGAACCAAAGCATGAAGAGCAGCAACCCAATCATTGGGCCTAACAACCATATAAAAGAAAAAATATATATCAAGCACAAAAGTCTAAATAAAGCCACCGAGTATAAAGGTAAATATGTGAAGGCAAGCTTCTACCAATACTATGTTTTGATGAAGACAACTATCATAAGTATGCATCAATAAAGGATGAGCAAAAAGATCAAATAAGCAATGGATCAAGTATTTTTTCAAGATTTCCTCAATGGTTTCAAGCTTGGTTGATCTAAGGTATTAAGATTTATGGCAAAGCAAGTCTATTAATGCATAACAAGTGTTTTCAAACATATATACATCATCTATAAATCTTACATACATCCTAGAATCATTTCAAACATTTCCATAAAGTTTTTTGAGTTTTTCATTCTTAGGAACCGGGTTCCAAATTGGAGGAACCGGTTCCCCAAGACTTCTGCCAACTTTTATTTGCGCTAAAAGAGTCAGGAACCGAGTTCCAGATTTTGGGAACCGGTTCCCCAGTTCAAAATTTGAATTTCTTTTTAACGTTGGGTTAGGGAACCCGGGTTCCATATTTTGGGAACCGGTTCCTCTGTGCGCAGTTTGAAAAATTATATTTTTTCCAACAGCTTTTATGTCATACCTCTTCACCCTTTGTATTGGCAACCTTCCATGGATTATGATCTTTTGTAGGGGTGTTTTAGAGGCTATAAAACACAGAATTTCAGATTTATCAAATCACCTCTTTCATTCAAAAATTCATACAAATCTTATACATCAAGAAATCTTCATATAAACACCAAGTGTCATATACTTCAAATTTCATTGAAACCTCTTGCATATATTTTCTTTTAATATTGCAAAGAAACATTTCATACCATTCATAAACACTTGTGTTACATTAAAAGATTTGTTTACTTGAAAGGGAAGATCAATCAAGTGATTGATTAATTGTATCAAAACTTCTACTCAAAATATATTTTGTTATTATTAACTTGCTATCCAGGATTGTTGGAAGCAAGGGTCTTTGATTAGTGAGAGGATTGTTCTCATAATCAAGTTGATAAATCCAAGAGGATTGTTCTTGGTAGTTGTAACCTTGTTGTCCATAGTTTTGGAAACAAGAGGTATCCTTAGGGAGGGTGTTCTCTTAAGGACTTATTGAAATCCAAGAGGATTGTTCTTGGTGGTTTTGTTAGAAGATTGTAGGAGGAGTCTTAGTATAGGCTTGTACAAAGATCTAACAATAGTAAAATCTCTTTCGTGTTTGAAAGGGGACTGGAGTACTCTCGGATTGTGAGGGGAACCAGTATACATCATTGTGTTCTTTACTTTTCCGCAATTTACCGCTTTCATCACTATTATCAAGAAAAGAAAAGAACCATTCAAAAACCTTCAAACACTTAACCAAAAATAAGTACAAGTATTCAAAAAAACCGGATAAATCTTTGAAAACCTAATTCACCCCTCCTCTTAGGCGCACTCTTAAACTTACAATTGGCATCAGAGCAAGTTATAGGTAACTTGTTCCTAAAGATCCAGAATGGCTTCCGCAAATCAGAATCCAGTTTTTAGAGATGGTGGTAGTAACAACAAGCCTCCATTATTTTGTGGTGAATACTTTGACTTTTGGAAAATCCAAATGAAGGCTCATTTAGAAGCAAAAGGAGAAGAAGTATGGGAAGCAGTCCAAAATGGTCCCTTTGTTCCTACAACTATCGTCGATGGTGTTGAATCAACAAAGCTTAAAGTTTCATGGAACGATGATGATAGAAGGAAAGTTCTTGCTGACAAAAAGGCGATCAGTCTTCTTCATGGTGCTCTTAGTATGGATGAATTCTTCCGAATATCAACATGTACAACATCAAAGGAAATTTGGGATACTCTTGTAGAAACTCATGAAGGTACCGCTGAAGTTAAAAGATCAAGATTGAATACCTTAAGCCAAGAGTACGAACTATTTAGAATGAAGCCCAGAGAAACTATTCTCGAATTGCAAAAACGATTCGTTCATTTGACAAATCACTTGAAGGCACTCGGTAAGACTCTCCCTACCGAAGAACTAAATTTAAAGGTGCTCAGATCTTTAACAAGAGAATGGCAACCGAAAGTAACGGCGATATCCGAGAAAAAGAATCTATCAAAGATGACTTCCGCAACCTTGTTCGGTAAACTTCAAGAATATGAAACAGAACTCGGAAGACTTGAAACGCATGAAATTCAAATGAAAGATTCAAAAGATATTGCCTTGAAGACAAGAGTCAAGCATCATGATAGCAATCAAGAGGATGAATCCACTAGTGAAGAAGATAATGAGTTTATCAAAAAGTTTGAAAAATTTCTAAGAAAAGAAAAGAAAAAGGAGATCATTAAAGAGGAAGCACCAACAAGGAAGATTAAATGCTTCGAATGTGGAGAAAGAGGACATGTCAAAAGTGAATGCCCTAAACTTGTAAAGAAGGACAAATACTTCAAGAAAAATAAAGATAAAAAATCAAAGAAAGCATATGTAGCATGGGATGACAATGAAATAAGTTCATCTTCAGATGAAGAACATGTGAATCTTGCATTGGTAGCAACACACCATTCTGATGATGAAGACAATGAGGTTAGTAATGAATTTTCTCTTTTTGATAATGATGTTCAAGATGCTATAAATGAATTGTTAAATAAGTGCAAAATTCTCTATAAAACTATCTCATCTCAAAAGAAAATAATATCATCTTTAGAAGAGAAGGTTAAGATAATAGAAGAAAAAGATGACAAAGAAAAAATGATTAGTGTTCAAGAAGATAGTGTTGCATGCAAGAATTGTGAATCACTTTCTTTTCAAATTGTTCAAATAAAGAGAGTCCTTGAAAGGTATGAAAAAGGACAAATTGGGTTGGAAGGTGTCCTTAGGCAACAAAGATTCCTTAATGATAAAAGTGGTCTTGGATATGCAAAGTCTAAACCAAGTACTAGTAAAACTATCTTTGTGAAGGCAAGTGAACAAATCAACAAATTGGATAAAGCACAAAAGGTTCATCATCATCCTAAAAGGTTTCCTAAAAAGAAACCATATGTTCCTAGATATAGAAATAACTTTGAACCTACTTGTTTTTATTGTGGTATTATTGGTCACACACCCAATGCTTGTTATGTAAGGAACTTTAGTGTTCCTAGTGGACATTATGTATGGGTGAAGAAAGGAACTAACTATGATGGACCCAAAGCACATTGGGTACCAAATCAAACTTAATTTGTTTTGTAGGTTTGCTTGAGGACCACTTAAAATCTATGGTGTTTTTATCAAGTGGTGGTTCTAAGCATTTGATGGGAGACATAAACTAACTTTCAAATCTAGTTTTTAAGTCCAAGGGTGATTTCACATATGGAGAATACCTTAAAGGAAGAATTCTTGGCATTAACAAAGTTGGATCACTAACTTTCATATCCATTGAGGATGTACGTTATGTTGAAAAACTAAAGCAAAATCTTCTAAGCAAAAGTCAACTTTGTGACAAAGGCTTCAAGATCAAATTCACTAAGGAAGAATGCTTGATCATTGATGAAGTCACCAATGAGGTAAAACTCATGGGTAAAGAATTATTTGTGTTCATATTTTATAATAATTTATCTTTTTCCCATCCTTTTTGATAATGACAAAGGGGGAGAAGATATTTGTGTATATGTGTATGCTTGCTTGTACCTAACATTTGCAGCCACAAAGAAATAATATTTCTCAAGAATCAAGGGAGAGCTTTGATCAAGGGGGAGTTATCAAATTTAGGGGGAGCATTCACATAAGAGCATTACACTTCATATTTAAAAGGTTGTCATCATCAAAAAGGGGGAGAATGTGAAGGCAAGCTTCTACCAATACTATGTTTTGATGAAGACAACTATCATAAGTATGCATCAATAAAGGATGAGCAAAAAGATCAAATAAGCAATGGATCAAGTATTTTTTCAAGATTTCCTCAATGGTTTCAAGCTTGGTTGATCTAAGGTATTAAGATTTATGGCAAAGCAAGTCTATTAATGCATAACAAGTGTTTTCAAACATATATACATCATCTATAAATCTTACATACATCCTAGAATCATTTCAAACATTTCCATAAAGTTTTTTGAGTTTTTCATTCTTAGGAACCGGGTTCCAAATTGGAGGAACCGGTTCCCCAAGACTTCTGCCAACTTTTATTTGCGCTAAAAGAGTCAGGAACCGAGTTCCAGATTTTGGGAACCGGTTCCCCAGTTCAAAATTTGAATTTCTTTTTAACGTTGGGTTAGGGAACCCGGGTTCCATATTTTGGGAACCGGTTCCTCTGTGCGCAGTTTGAAAAATTATATTTTTTCCAACAGCTTTTATGTCATACCTCTTCACCCTTTGTATTGGCAACCTTCCATGGATTATGATCTTTTGTAGGGGTGTTTTAGAGGCTATAAAACACAGAATTTCAGATTTATCAAATCACCTCTTTCATTCAAAAATTCATACAAATCTTATACATCAAGAAATCTTCATATAAACACCAAGTGTCATATACTTCAAATTTCATTGAAACCTCTTGCATATATTTTCTTTTAATATTGCAAAGAAACATTTCATACCATTCATAAACACTTGTGTTACATTAAAAGATTTGTTTACTTGAAAGGGAAGATCAATCAAGTGATTGATTAATTGTATCAAAACTTCTACTCAAAATATATTTTGTTATTATTAACTTGCTATCCAGGATTGTTGGAAGCAAGGGTCTTTGATTAGTGAGAGGATTGTTCTCATAATCAAGTTGATAAATCCAAGAGGATTGTTCTTGGTAGTTGTAACCTTGTTGTCCATAGTTTTGGAAACAAGAGGTATCCTTAGGGAGGGTGTTCTCTTAAGGACTTATTGAAATCCAAGAGGATTGTTCTTGGTGGTTTTGTTAGAAGATTGTAGGAGGAGTCTTAGTATAGGCTTGTACAAAGATCTAACAATAGTAAAATCTCTTTCGTGTTTGAAAGGGGACTGGAGTACTCTCGGATTGTGAGGGGAACCAGTATACATCATTGTGTTCTTTACTTTTCCGCAATTTACCGCTTTCATCACTATTATCAAGAAAAGAAAAGAACCATTCAAAAACCTTCAAACACTTAACCAAAAATAAGTACAAGTATTCAAAAAAACCGGATAAATCTTTGAAAACCTAATTCACCCCTCCTCTTAGGCGCACTCTTAAACTTACAAAATATATATAAATATTATCACTTTTTAAAAGACATGAAAACCCACCTAACATTACAAGAAAGAAGAAAAAGAAAACATGGCTTCCTCGTTCTGAGACACTGCGCCCCATTGTCCACCAAAGTCGTGTCCTGAATAACCTTGAAAGGATCTATTTCTATGATGGAGATAGGAACGTACAAACATAATTATTTACCCTGGTCCACCACCTAGCCACCTAGTTGAGGGCTCCATACGTGTTCTTCAATGTTTAAAGAAGACATTCTGAAGCTCTCTCTTTTAGATCAGCCACTTGGCCATCATGAACCCTCTAGTCTTCAACACCAGACTCCTTCTCCTACTGAAGAGCTTTCCGAGCCTCCTCAGCGTGACATTTCGCCTCTGTAATAGCAACATTTTTCTAATAACAGTGTTTCCTCTCTGCTTCTAAGGAAGACTCTAACTCAGCAATCTAGGAAGCCAAGATGGAGGGAGAGTCGTGGATATTAGCCACCTCTTGAAAAGCCTCGGAATGACGAATCTTCTCCTGGAGAGTAGTTGTCTCCTCCTAAAATTTAGAGCACTTCCGCTCCATGTCTTCACATTTACCCTTAAAGATATCCCTCTCCTTGTAAGGATAACCCATGGCCAAGACGCTGCCTCGACCATCACTAGCTAAAGAGAATATATAAGTCGTCTGGTAAGTGTAATAGGTGGCCTTAGAGAAAAACTCTATCTTGTTTGCCTCGAGGAGATTTTAGGCGAAGTATATATCCTCCATGGACATAATAACATCGGCTTCCTCAGGAGTATAGAGAATCTAGACAAGAAGAATGATGAGAAATCTTAAAAGAGGAGTGGCTGGTCCTTAAGCAACATCCCCAGAAAGACGGTCTTGTTTAGGGGTATCTTCCTCTAATTGGGAACTCTGGTCCTAGTCTTGGCTTCTATTAGTCAGAGAAGTAGAAGGTTGTGGCTGATCCTCCCCAATTAGAGTGGCAACAACAAGAGTAAGCCAGTCAGCCCCAAGGGCAATTGTGGTAGCCTCAATAGTATATGATGTGACATGAGTTATAGGAGGAGGAATAACAACTCGACCAATGGGACCAGGTTTGACGCCCTGAGTATAGGCAATGACAAAAACTTTATGCAAGCCATCCATTTTATCTGCAAAGTACATACACACAAGTTTATAAAAAGGAACTCTGGCCTTATCAAAGATATTTTTCCGCTTCAAGTGACCAATTGCACTTATGGATCTATGTGCTTGCAGGTAATAAAGATCAACTTCTAGAGTTTTGATGATGACAACACATGAAAAATAACCTTCAGAACTAATGATAACTACAACATCTTATAAGAGAACTCAAGATCAAATGCTTATACAAATATATACTATCTAGCAAAATCTTGAAGCCACTCTAGTGAAAGGTGTGAAAGCTCGCCTAGTCATGCCTAGTGAAAGGAGTGAACCAAGTATTCTAAAAGTAAGGTAGTAACTTAAGAGTACTAAGGAAACTCACACACACACACACACACACATACACACTCTTCAAAATCTTTTGTTACCTTGAAAATGTTTTTCTAAATCTAAAACCAAGTGATTAAAAAGCTATCCAAACATTTTCTTAACCATCTAATTGATTGGAAAAATGTGTCAATCGATTGGCATATTTTTTTATCTATCCAATATATCAGGGAACTTTTATAATCGATTAGAAGGATGATAATCGATTATACAATCAGAAAAGATAACACATAAATGACTTGCAAGGACTTTATATCTAAACTTTCATATTTAGGCTTTATGATTGATTATATTTGAGCTATCTAACGGATTAGAGCTTTTAGCTAGTCGATTAGATAATAAATCTGGCCCATGGACCGTTTCTTTTCTTGGCTTTTCCAACTACCATATAAGGGATGACCTTCCTCACTTCAAACTACGCCACTTTCCAATGTTTTCATATTTCTATCGAATTTATCTCTTTTCCTCCCTTAAAAACTTTCTTATTCACTTCTGGCTGCCTTAGTGCTATTGCGTGAAGCTTTATTTGTGAGGAAGATATTTTTGTAAGTGATCGTGCTGGTCATTTGAAATTCTGTTCCTCATGGGACATATGTCGCATACGATGTCCTGGAAACTAGTTCGACAAGTTAAACCAAAATCACCATAATTAACTTGTACAAGATGTCGGAGCAGAAAAGCAATAAATAACATAATCAATTGGTAACCCAGTTCAATGAAACTTGCACCTACGTCTGGAGGGTTGGATTCTAACCCAAGAAAGGAAATTCACTATTAGTAGCTTAGTACAATTAGTCTTACAAGCAACAACAAACTCTAAGTTGTTCAAAGCCTTTTCTTAACACTACCCAATGACTTTCTATTTAGGACTCTCCCTAAATATGTGACACCTTCTGACTTTCTTTTTCTCTCAAACATTAACCCCTAGTGTTTGAGTTACTATTACTAAACTCTAATGATCAACTTCAACCAAAACTATGAGTAATACTGAATCTTACTACTCATCTAGATAAACCTATAACTATGCCAAGTTACTGAAACATAGCGTGATGTGAATAAAATAGCAAAGACTCTTATAACAAAACTATAAAATCTCCAATGTGAATGTATGAATTCCAATGTAGGTTTAAGCTCCTTATATAGTATTGGAATCAGTAGAGAATAAATAACACAATCAATTGGTAACTTAGTTCAATGCAACCTGCACCTATGTCTGAAGGGTTGGCTTCCAACCCAAGAAAGGAAATTAACTATTAGTAGCTTAGTATAATTAATCTTACAATCAACAACAAATTTTATGTTGTTCAAAGCTTTTTCCTAACACTATCCAATGAATTTTAAATTAGAACTCCCCCTAAATATGTAACGCCTTCTCACTTTCTTTTTCTCTCAAACACTAACCTCTAGTGTTTGGATTATAATCACTAAATCCTAATGATCAACTTCAATAAAAAAAATACGAGTGATGTTGAATCTTATAACTCTACTTGGCAAACTTATAACTATGCCAAGTTATTGAAACATAGTGTGATGTACATAAAATAACAAAGACTCTTGTAAACCTATAACTCTAAAATCTTCAATGTGAATGCCTGAATTCTAATGCAGGTTTGAGCTCCTTATATATCAATGGAATCAATAGAGAAATATGATGGTAGTGTTTTAAAAATCAATCCCTGAAAAATCAAACCCTTACACTTTAATAATGTTCTGAAGAGGCATTTCATGTCTTTTGGAGAGGCTTCATGATCTTTGACATTTGTCACAATGTAACACCTTTTATTAATCATTTTAAAAGACAGATGGCTGAATTCTAATGCAGGTTTGAGCTCCTTCTATAGCAATGGAATCAATAGAGAAATATGATGGTAGTGGTTTTAAAAATCAATCCCTAAAAAATCAAACTCTTACACTTTAATAATATTCTGAAGAGGCATTTCATGTCTTTTGGAGATGCTTCATGATCTTTGACATTTGTCACAATGTAACACCTTTTATTAATCATTTTAAAAGATAAATGGCTAAAATAATCATGATTGTATAATTTTAATAGGTGTCTTATCTCCATTATAATGACCACCATACAATGAGTTATGATAGTTCTATAATCTATCTACAATCATTTTTTTGGTTACACATCTTCTCAATAACTTCTCAACTTCAATCTTAAATAAATAAGAATCATCTCATACACAGTTCTTTGAGTCAATGAGGATTTTTTTTTTTTTGCTTTTTTTTCATTTCATTTCCAGGCTTTTCTGCTTTCAATTTGTTACATACGAATGCGTCAACGTCTAATTGTGAATTATTATCCATCATAATGGGTTTAGGGCTATAAAAACATGTTGTAAACATCAATTTAGGGTCTGCTACACATTTTATATTACTCTCTCTGTCTTATAATAAGTGGCTCATTTGCACTTTTTCTGTCTCAAAATAAATGTCTCATTTAGAATACCAATACAACATTTATTATTTTATTCCACTATTATACCCCTATTTATTAGCTTTCACATTTTCCAACTAATTCACTATCTATACTAATAAATAAGGATATTTTAGTAAATAATATTAATTATATCATTAAAATCAATGCATCTAATCATTTTCTTAAAAATCGCGCGGAGCTCAAATAAGACACCTATTATATTATAAGACGGAGGAAGTATTGAATTCTAGATTTAATTTTCTACACTTTTCATTTTCCTTGTAACTTGAAAAACAAAGCTTTACTTGTCTATATGTTCCATGCAATTTTGATAAACATGTTTTATCAATCTCTCTTAAGTATATATTAACACAAATATATATGTTCTTTATCCTTCTTTATAGTATTATAAGCGAATAGTCTTTCAATAATTTTTATATTATGAGAATTGTCTAAATGACATACATCCCGTAAACACTTAGTTTTAATTTTGTTATAAGAAATTATATCATTACCTCTTATATTTTTCACATATATCTCAATGAAAGTAGAAATATCATTAGAAATAGTAAAAGGAGATGGTTGTTTTGAGAAATATAAGATAAATTTAACATTTTTAAAGATAAATTTTCTTAAATAGTCTAAAACGAATCGATTAATTCTATAAAATTATATCATACATTGGTTTAGGATACGATCATATGATTTAAAATGAAATATGATTATATTTATCTATTTAACTTCTACAATACTAAACTTTTCATTACATAGAGAAAAAGAATTATTACATTATTAAGTTGTAGACAAATAATCATAATTGTTGAAATATGTTTTAAAACCTTAAATCGTAATTGTTGAATTATCTCTTCTGTTATTACATCGTGACAATTTTAGAGTTTTAGAATAGAGGGAAAAATAAGGGTTTAGGGTTTTCTAAGGGAAAACTTAGAAAGGTAAGGATTTTGGAAAACATTTGGAGTTATTTACAGATACGGGGAAATATACGTTGGGTTTCAATGATTTTTATATTGAGAGTTAGAGAGTTTGGGAAACACAGAAGAAAATAGGGGTCTTTGAAGGCGAAGACTATTTTCTTGTAACTCATTTGTAATATCTTGTAACAATTTTTCGAGTATAGTGAATTAGAGAGCTGCCCTCTCCCCCAGACATAGATCTTTTGATCAAACCGGGTAAACAAATCTTTCGTCCTTCTCGCCTTATTTTTCTCTGTTATATTTTCTGCTTATTGGTTATTATTGCTGAAGACCATTAATTTTGTTTGCTACCATTCTTTGCTTTCACATATCAAATTATCTGATTTGATTTAAACCTTGTCATTTTCATAACAATAATTTTAGGGTTATTTATTATTTTAACTTCAATCAATCAAAATATCTCAAAACAATCAACTTAACGTCGATAGTCGAAAATCCAAATATATTTTACTCCATTGAAAGTCACATGTTAAAATTTTCTATCTTTCTCCTTTCTTAAACTAAGAGAGACTGCATTTTCCTCTCTCTTAAGTGCAAATCATATAACCTCTTTTTAGAATATATCTATGATTTCATTTTATTTTGATATATTTCAAATGATCCAAACAAATATAATTTTATTTTACTCCATCTTCTATCCCTTTATTCTATCATATTCCACCAATTGAAAAGAAAAAAAAATCTAAAGTCAAAATTGAATTGATCGAATGCGATGAATGAAAAGAATTTAAATTCGAGACCTTAGAAAATTATATTTCTAGGACTCAAATTTAGAGGTGTTTGCGGTGTGGTTTGAGTGGTTTTGACGTAAAAATTTATTCGAATCGCAACAGAAAAAAATGTGTTGTTCATTGTGGTTTGGTTGACTTTTAGAAATAAAATCGAACCAAACTAAAGCAAACCAATACGGTTTGGGTTGGTTTGATTTTTTACAAAAAAATTATTGAGCCATACAAACACATATAGATGACAACATAGCTTTGTATTTAGTTATTTATGAGTTATCAAATAATAACAAATTTCATCATATTTGGACAATAATTTTCCATTTAATATACAAACATAAAAGTGGAATAAAAAACATAAAATAGTAGCAAAAATTAATGTAAAAAACATTATAATGAAATAGAAAAGACAGAGATGAAATATTAGAGAATATGCAAAAGAAAGAGCATAAGAGAGGAGAGATTAGAGAAGAAGAGGTGCATTAAAAACATAACTAGAAGAGAAAACACTAGAATAAAATTAATAAGATGAAAAAGAAAGAATATAAGAGATGAGAGATTATAGAAGAAGATGTGAGATGTACTTGAAAAAGAAGATGAGAAGAATGTGTGATATCGCTAGGAGAGATTTAAGAAGACTTAAACTGAAACCTTAAGCGGGAGGAAGAAAAAATCAGTCGTAATTTGAAGGATAAGGCATAATAGGTTTGAATTTTGGTTGGATGCGGATTAAGTAAAGTTTGAGTTGTAACATGATGCGGTTTGGTTCGGTTTACAAAATACAAACCGCAAATCAAACCAACTACATCCGAACCATTTGAGATTTTTTACGCTTTTAATTTAATTTAATTTGATTTTATAATTTTCTATTGAGCCGGTTTGGTTTTAAGCACTCCCACTTAAACCTTTATCACTAAGCCAGACACATTTTTGTTTATTTCTATTTGAGGTAGGTAGAACCATTTTTTATCATATTTCATCATAAAATATCAAAACATAGATTAATTGTTGATAAATAAATTACAATTTTTTATTAAAATTCATTCTTCTTTGATATTAAATGTAATTGTAACCCAATTCAAGTGTTGAATTAACTAATTTATACCGGGGTTTCCTCAAATTCACCTAATCAAACACAAAATACAGACAAAAAAAACTCAATTTCATGATTTTTTTTTTCTTACATCACATATCGCCAAACCCCGGAGAAAAAAAACATACACACTCAAATCAAATGTGAAATCATACCCAAAACCCTGACAAAAACTCCGCCAAACACAGTTAGCGTTTCACAGAGTGCCCAAACATCACTCAAATCACATATTCAAGAGTACCAATTCATGAGGCCGAAGGTGAAACATCCGAACATCGAATTCGCCATTTTCTCTTTCCTTATTTTTTTACACTGATAGTGTATTTTTTTCATTGTAATCAGTGGCTAGGAAGTGTTAGAAGCTACGCGAAGAATCTCCGCATTGATGGAGTGAAAGATACCATAGCTATTGCTTCCGGTAAAGGTGGTGTCGGCAAGTCCACAACTGCCGGTAAAAAATTTTCAATTTTTCTCTTTATGAATTAGTTGAGTTTTGTTGGGAATGAATTGATTTGATTTGAATTTACAGTGAATTTAGCTGTTACACTTGCTAGTAAGTTTCAGCTGAAGGTTGGTTTACTTGATGCTGATGTATATGGACCCAACATTCCTATCATGATGAACATTGACACAAAACCTGAAGTAAATCTCGGTATATATCTTTTGATATTTTGCTATAAAGCACGAACACAGACACGGGCATTAGACACGACACTGATACTAGCATATAGAATTTGGTAAAAGCTTTGAGAAAATGAAAGTGATAGGATGTATTGTAGGAGTGTTGGAAATTGGCGCACTTTTAACCTACAGAATCGATGTTAACCATGTTTGCTTTCCTGTCAACATACAAGCAATTGTGGCGATGATACTAGAGCAATAGGAACTGTTTGACTGCTTTTCTTCTAGATGTTAATCATGTTATATGATTAACTGTAAAATGCTAACTACTACTCAATTAATTTCTCAGGCATTTCGAGCTTGATAAACTTATCCGTTATAATATTTACTGATTATCATAAATGAAACTGCACTCAATAAGGTTGTTTTAAATCATCCACTTCATTGATTTTTTTGGATTGGATGGAATTCAATACATAACTAGAAGAGGAGTACTAGCAATCCACTCTTCTCAACACATGGTTTAAAATTGCTACTTATAGATAAAATGCTTATTAAGCTATGTTTGATGGCTAAGTTCCTTCCATCTTCCATTTCAGTCCATGCCAATAATTTTCTGTTCGCATAATTTCAGATAAGAAAATGATTCCTATTGATAGTTATGGAATCAAATGCATGTCAATAGGGTTCCTTGTGGAGAAGAATGCCCCAATTGTCTGGAGAGGTCCCATGGTATGCCTGTAACTGCTCTTTCCCTTGATTCTACTCCTTTTCGCTTTCATTGACTAATTATTGCTTCATCTGCCTTCAACAACTTTAGCTCTTGTTTAATGGAACACATCGCAGAAGATTTCTTATTGAATAAATCTGCTTGCAAAATACTCACTTCAATTGTATTTTATTTGAATTTCTATTGTTGGATTATAATATAGGTATCGAATGCTCTTGAGAAAATGACAAGGGGAGTTGACTGGGGTCACCTTGACATTCTAGTGATAGATATGCCTCCTGGCACCGGTGATGTCCAGATATCTATGTCTCAGAATCTGCAATTATCAGGTAGTTAACAATTTAGGAATCTCAAAGATATCCTTTGAAATTACCTTTCCTTATATAGTTTCCATACACTTAATTTTTTTTTTCTTTGCTTATCTTTTGTCATGGCTTCTTGTATGGTAGGTGCACTGATTGTTTCAACTCCTCAAGATGTTGCATTAATGGATGCAAGGAGGGGTGTACAAATGTTCAATAAAGTTGATATTCCGGTATAATATTCACTTGGCGTATTTTTTTACCTATATGAGTTTTTGTTTATAAGAACGTATGCTATCTAGTAGCACTACAGCCCTCCTACGATACTACCTCGTTAGGTTGTCTGAAATCCCAATCCTGCTGAAACAAGAGATTGGATTTTATCGAAATAAGAGTTTACCCATTGATTCCATGGATTTAGAAATCCTATTGGCTTAATTCATTTAACTAATTATGTTGCTAAAACTAATTTAAATAAATATGAAAAACATACCCATGGTCTCAAATATTGGGGAACCATATTCATATGTGCTTTTATGATCTGTTTTGAGGCATGTGTTTTTATTTATGTCACAGTACATTGATATATCAGCCATCTTCTGATTTGGTGTTCACATATCATCTGAAAAGCATATGAATGCATCCCACCTTTAATTTCTATTAATATGAGAATTCTATCTGTCCTTACAGATTTTGGGAGTTATAGAGAATATGAGCTGCTTCAAATGTCCACATTGTGGCGAACCTTCTTATATATTTGGAAAAGGAGGGGCTAATAGCACAGCCGCTGAAATGGGATTAGAATTTCTTGGCGAGGTATGCTGATTATCTGTATGTAGATTATGCATTTTAAATTATAATTTTGCAGATCTTTGGACTCTGTTGAAGCAAGCAATTGGACTCAGACTTGTTATCATTTTTAAAAGACAACTGATCACTTTTTTACTCTTTTTCTGATGTTACTATAAAAGTTATCTTTTAGAATGTCGGTGTTTAACTATATAGCTAATGTGTAAAGAAAATCCTCCAATAAAATTAAATGATGCCGGGGTTACTTATGTCTCTACCTTAGATTTATTTTTCTCCCAAAATTAATTAAGGAAGACACAGTTAATGTGAATTTGTTATTGAGTTTGTGAGAACTAAATTGAGAGATCGAGGAGTTAAAAGTCAACATTATTCTTTTCTTCTAGATGAAATATAAGATAATCCCTAGAACCATTTTCTCGTTTTACTGGGTTGCTGCTATACACAAGCAGTAAGCAGTTTGACATATTCTTTGATTGTGCTGTGCGTACTGATTTTGCACGGGAGACTTCAAACTTGGTACTTGGTAGAGGGTTCGTTTTTTTAGGGGGTTGATTTTACTAATTGAGAAGAATAATTCTCTTAAGTTACTGTGTAATATGCATGCCTTAAATCATTGATAATCAAAGCAACCTCTTTCCCGAATCTTAAGATTTGCAAAATTTAGTGTTTCTGACAAATAATTTTCATCTATTGATTATTCAAGATACCACTGGAAGTGGGGATCAGGGAAGCTTGTGATCAAGGGCACCCAATAGTGTTGGCAGCACCTGATTCTGTAGTTTCTAGAGCATATGGCAATATTGCTGAAAAAATTGTTCAGAAACTCAAAGAGCGACAATTTCATCCAGAAATTATACTATGATAACTCTCCGGTCTGTGAACAAGAGAAAGGACCAACCTGGCTTCCCTTATGCTGTTTACACCAGGGTTTGACTACCACTAAATTTTGTTGAAATTGCAGCATGAGATGCAGGCCTGGCATATGTTACAGGCTTGTAGATTCAGGTATTTTCAATTTTGTTTAATAAGCTGTTAGTGGTTACTTTGACGTCACATAGTAGGTGCTATCAAATTAGCAGTTTAATTTAACTTCAACTTTGAGGTTAATAGGAATTGGCAACAGTGTTTTGTGATGCCATTCACTGAGGGTCATTGTATAACCATATTATTTTCATGTCTTATAAGAATAAATCTAGCCATACAGTCACTACCACAGGTAGAGAATATACTACATCTACCATGTTAAGAATATCATATTCTCAGTATTTTCTTTGACAATATGTTGCTCTTCCTAAAGATAATTTTCCCGCAATGCATCCAAACTAACCACATAAGATGACAATTTAAGATTTGTTTATTTTGTGAAAATATTTATGTTGTATTTTTATCGGAACGTTGTTGTTCCCTCTATGCTCTACATTCGTAATAACGTCGTTCAATGATCACCATAACTCTGTTGTGATTTCACTCCCTGAAACCTCCTTGCAGCATTAGTGATTACCCACCTTCTTGAGCTTGTTGTAATTCCAGTTATAAACCTCCATTCTTCAAATAATTATCACCTTCAAGTTTCCACTCGAGGAGCATGTGAGAAACTGATTTTTAAGCAGAATTGAGGTTGTTGAGTGGGATGAGAAACCGGTTTCTAAGAAGCATCGAGTTTGTTGAGTGTAGAAAAGAATAGGTACACTGATGGTTTAGTAAGTATGAGTGGTAGGCATATCATAAATATGAAAGGGTTATCGGAGCACTTATTGAAATAAATGTTTATAAAAAAGCTTGAATAAATTATTTTTATAATAAAAAATAAAATAAAATTCTTTATACATATATATATATATATATATATATATATATATATATATATATATATATATATAATAATTTGTTTTTATTAGCTATCTTACAGAATTAAAAAAAAATAAGAAAATAAATTTATGAAAATATTTTAAACTTGTAATTAAACAAATTTATGACTGTGGCTAAAGAGCCCTAAATCATTACTAGATGGGGAGTGCATTGAAGTTTCAAAGGTAATAAATTAAGGGAATTTCTTTGTATTCCTTTATGGGGTGAATTTCATCTTTGAAAATTTCAAAATGTCTTTCAGGGATGCATCTCCGAACGCACTAATTTTTGAAGATTTTTTTGGATGAATTCGGAGATGTATATCGAAGATACTATTTTTTTTTTTTTTGGATTTTTTTGGTGAGTTCAGAAATGTATCTTCGAATATACCATTTATTTCAATTGTCATCAATTTCTCAACAAAATTAAATAAATAGAAACAATTTTTTTAAAAATAGAAATATTTTACTATTCATATATTTATAAATATTATTAGGGGTGTTCGCGGGCCGGTTTGGTTCGGTTTTAAGAGAATCCGATGTCCGAACGGATCAAAAATATATGGATTGGTTTGGATTGGATTTGCACATTTTTGGGATAAAGCCCAAACCGAACCAAACCGAAAAACAACGGGTTGGTTTGGGTTGGATTGATTGGATACACTAAAAACAAATGTGCACAAATATTTTTTAAAAATATCTAATTTACATCAACTAAATTTTAATAATAATATAAAATTCCTAATTTTTTCGTTTCTCCATATAGATCGTGAATGTCACAAATGTAATTTCATTTTTTCTTCTTGAAGTTGAATACTTTATATTAGTTTCTATGATAATTATGATATAAATTATACAAATTAGTTATGGTTGGTTCGGGTGGACGGGCCCGCGGGTAGAGTTTTGAAAATCCAATGCCCGAACCAATTAACATCGGGTTTCATTGGTTTGGTTCGGTTTTTGTCCGAACTAAAAAAATGTCCTAACCAAACACTATGGTTTGGTTTGGATTCCGGTTTGGTTCGAATTTGTCCGAACCAATGAACACCCCTAAATATTATCATTATTTTCTATAATAATTAATTATTGTAACAAAATTAAATCAATAGAAACAAAAAATTTCTTAAAATAGAATTTTTTTTATTTTTTCTATAAATATAAATAGTATTATATTTTCTATAATAATTATTATTACTATAATTATTATTTTCTAATCTCACTAGTTAATCAGAACCAGAAGGTGGGCATGCGGCTTCGAGCTTAATGTTGGTGATGAGAAGGAAGAGGTGTACCTGCAAGGTACTCCGATGTTGAAGTAAGTAGAAGCACATATACATTTGAATGTTTTTAGTGTTTGAATTCGAATTACCCGACCCTCTCAAATGAGAGGGTTTATATAATACCCCAACACTTGGCCATTGGTCCATATTTAGGGCTAGATCGAGGATCCAAGATCAAAATGCGTGACTGTCAGGAATATAGGAGTATATTTAGGAATCCTGGGAAGCTGTCTGAAACTAGCCGTTGGTTCGGCAAAGACGTACTTTTGGGTGGTAGAGGTGCCAAGCGAGCGGAAGGCCACTTGTACCCAATTAGGGGCAGAGTGGATGTCTTGCTGTTGGCCCAGACGGAGGTCCGGCTGGGGACAACGATGGTCTGATGTCCTCGTGTCAAATGAAGATGCGTCCTCGACAGAGGGGCAGGAGGAAAGGAGTTTCCATTTTCCCTTGGGTGGTTAGGCCTAGGCTATTGGATCGTTCTGATGCAGAAGTGGATTGAGCCATGTCTTATCATTGGGTCAGTCCGGAACAGGAGCCCCCCAAGTGATTACTCCGAGCATGAGAGCAATGGCTTAAGAGCAGCCCTTGGCCTAGGGAGAAACAATGTGCACGAATGATGCCCGCTACCCGAGGGGGTGTTGCCTCTTTAGGCTTTTCGAGGAGGAAAGATTGCTGGGAGCCTTAACGTCGACGCATATGATCGATTTGCAGGGAGTTGAATAGTTGATTGGATCCGAAGGGATAGCGTTGCACGCGTGCATCGAGCCATGCATTGCAGTCAATGTGCAATGATGACTAGGCTAGACTAAGCGTGTGCCCGCGCACGCGTTATTAGTGTCTTCTATAAATAGGAGGGAGCAGATTTCAGTTTCACCTTCGCTTCTCTCTCTTCTCATCTCTCCCTGCTCGTAGCTCCTTCTCGTTGTCGTCTTCCGCCGTTGTGAGTTGCTCGATCACTATATAACCTCACCTGAACACGTAAGTTCTTCCTTTTCCCCTGCTTTTGATAGTATTAGTTTACAATTTTGCTTAGAATGCATGATTTTAGGATAAGGAGAAGGTAGTTTTTAGGTGTCCTCCCGCGAGTGTTGGTGTTTGACGGTGGTTCTACCACTTTTGGATGCCAACGGGGGCGCGCAAGAGACTTAGCATTTTTTTAGCATTTTTTGGCTGTTTAGGCATTGTAGTCAAGGCGAGAGGGCCAGGAATCAGTGAGGATCATGAGTTTTCCGGTGGATGTCGGCCGGAATCAAGGTTTGTACGGCGGACCGCACAAGTTCTCTGGTGGAACTTCATGCGAAGCTTAAACCCAGGAGTCGGGGAGATCCTTCCCCGCGAAGCTCTAGGGTTTATCCTTCCGGGGAGGGTTCAATCGAGCTCCTCACACATATGTATGCTGTTTAAGGGCTCTGGCCGGGGACATTGTCCTCGCTGCCTTTGCGCACACCGTTTCACTTGATTAGTAGTGGAAGGGTGGATTTGATTTCAACTTCGAATTTACTTTTTTCCATTGCTTTTCAAGTACAAATGGCAATTAAGGTTGAGGGTGAAATTATGATTGACGCTAGCAGTAGCTCTGAAGCTGACAGCTCGACAAACCAGAATACTCCTGAGCGGGAGGCCCCTGCTCAAAGCGTGTCCGAACAAGAGGAGTCCGGAACTTCCGAGGATGAATGGATCGCTACAGGTCCTCGGGAGACGGCCTCGACATTTGTGGAATTCCCCGAGGATGCGTTTGTAACCGTGGGGGAGGAGACGGATCTGCCAAGCGCAGAGAAGGATTGAAGGATTTACTTCCCCGGGAAAGATGAAAGAATTTGCTCGGAATATTGGCCAATCAGTTCCCTATGTATGAAATAGTCTTCAAGGATTCCAGGTTTCGGATGCTCTTCAGCGACCTTCAGATGTAACTCGAAGTGGACGAATTTTTGCACAAACACCTAAGAAGACCGTTGATGTCATGAAGAATCAAAGTAAAGAGTCTGTGGATGTTAGTACATGAACAAAATTGAATGATAGGTCTTCATCACACAAAGATATAGATGAACTGTTGAAGATCATCAAGATGAGTGATTATAAGGTGGTGGATCATTTACACCACACCCCATCTAAAATCTCCATATTGTCTCTGTTAATGAGTTTTTTTGTTCAAAGGGATACCCTAATGAAAGTACTAGAACATACATATATTGATCATGATGTGATTGTGGATCAGTTTACTAGAGTGGTTGTGGATCAGTTTACTAGAGTGGTTGGTAATATCTTTGCTTGTAACAATTTGGTTTTCTGCGATGAAGATTTGCTTGAGGAAGGCATGAACTATAACTTGGCTTTGCATATTTCTTTGAATTGTAACGAAGATTCTCTATCTAACTTGCTAAGCGATTCTCTGTCCAATTTTAGTTAACCTAAGACGTAGACCATGCGCCGATCTTTCCTTATCCACGTACGATCTTGGCAGTCTGCTATTTTGGGCCAGAGAATTCAGCCTCAATAGAGACATTGGTCAAGCATTAGGGCACTATAAATATCCTCTTTCACAAGAGGGTTAAATATTCTGATTATTTTCTAACTTCGTACTTGCACTTCTTTCACCCTGAATCTCACTTTGGCATCAGAGTATCTTGTATCTACACCCTTTTTTTCGCATCCACCACTAAAGCTCACGTGTTCTGGGCCACCGGAAATCGTTCTGATCCCTATAAGATCAATAATTATATGCAATTTTACTATATAAAATCGAAATTAAGTCGTTTATATTTAAACTTTTACATGATAAGTCAATCTTAAATTCTATTTTTAAATAAATAATTCATTTTTGTCTTTCATTAATTTTGTTTTTTTCTTTAGCAAAGAAAAAAATATTTTAAAATAAATCAGATTTAATATCTCACGATATTGGTTCAATATGAAAACTTATATCTTATAGAAAGAATTATAAGCAGATAAGATAATATTTAAGAATTTAATATAATCGGTAGTTTTAATCAAATACGTCTACATTAACTTTTTACATATATTTTTTGTTTATAAATCACTAAAGTTAATAAATATTTTTATTAATTTCTATAGCAAAATATGAGTTTCTTAAACACAAGAGAAAAATCAGACTTGATACATCTTCATTATGAAAATTTCAACCAATAACGTTCCATTCCTTTAACAAACCGTAGTACCGAAAAACGACTAAATTAGAAATTCGTTGGCTTATAGAGTTTCTAGAACAAAAATTAATTTTATATGTCTTTATTATGGAAATTTAATGTAACGGTTGTTCAATTCGGAAACTAATCAATAATATATTTACATTTCTACAGATTTTTTTTTTTATTTCTATTAAATTAGTTATATAAATAATTTAATATTTCCTTGCAATCTTTATTATAAGAAAATGTTTTATGAATTAACTCAATTTAATGTATCTAATCTACTTAAAAGATTAAAAATATTAATTATTCAACAAAATTAAAAAGATACTTCTTAAATATTAAATTTTCTATATATATATATATAATTTAAAAATATCAGACTCTGTCTGTTATATATAGCTGCAATTATAGAGTGAATAAGAAAAGCAATATAAACAATCTCAATATTTAAGTTCAATATTTGTTTACTGTGACAGCAATCCAAGTCCAATTTTAAGATGGAATTTGAAATTTTGGTTCCTTTGTTGCTTATCCCCGCAACTCTAATTTGGTTCATAGCCAAAGCTAAATTATCAAAATCTCCAAAAACACCCTCCTCTTCCACCACCACCGCCATTCCCAAAGCTTACCCTTGTTAATTTGTAATTCCTTGTGTCGAGGTAGTTTGTTACTCGAACACAAGATGTGTCGAAGTGTGTAACAGTTTGTTACACATAAGTTTGTTTTAAATCTAGATAGATTTGATTTAGATTTAAAATAGATTAGATTTGATTTAGCTCCAAAATAGGTATTTTGGGCTTTTATAGTTTTGGGCTTTGGCTTAGGGAGAAGGCAAACCTAAATCTATAAATAGGGAGTAACCCTCATTATTTGTAATCAAGTCATTAATCTTGTATTCACAGAAGTTGCAGTTGCAAGTGAATAACAGAATTTCCACAGTTTGTGGGCAGAGAGAAACTCTGCAGAAAATACTTCCTTCTTCTCTTTTAATTTCCGCAAACCCTAATCCTAGTTTTGTTCCTATTTTCTTCATTGTCATCTTTAACGATAAGGAATTACTCAAAGGTTTGAGAGTCTAATTCCAACATCTGGTATCTAGAGCTCCGGTTAATCGATTCAAGGCAAGAAGAATGGCGATGGCAATGAATCATCCGAATGGGCATTTTCCAGCAACACTACCAATTCTGAAAGGAGATAACTATGAGAATTGGTGCAAGCAGATGAAGGTTGTATTCTGTTGTCAAGATCTTTGGGATCTTGTAAAAGAAGGGGTAGAACCGCTTGCAGAAGGTGCGAAGGAGGAAGAAAAGGCTGCTTATAAAGAATTGAAGAAGAAAGATTATAAAGCTCTCTTTATAATCCATCAATGTCTGAGTCCAGATAATTTTGAAAAGGTTAGTGATATAGAATCTTCAAAAGAAGCTTGGGAGATTCTTGAAAAATCTTTTGGAGGTGCAGAAAAGGTGAAAGAGGTGAGGTTACAAACTCACAAGAGAACATATGAATTGCTTCAGATGGAAGATAGCGAAAGCATAACTGATTTCTTCACTAGGATTACGAAACTAGTGAATCAAATCAAGATATGTGGAGAAGTATTAACAACAAGAGCTGTTGTCTCAAAGATTTTGAGATCTTTGGCTCCTAAGTTCGACCACATCGTGGTAGCCATAGAAGAGTCGAAGGACTTGTCGAAATTGACAAAAGAAGAGCTTCAAGGGACACTTGAATCTCATGAACAAAGAATGGCTGAAAGAGCTGCAGGCAAGTCGAAGAGCGAAGTGGCTCTGCAGGCTCAGTCAGCAAACGAAAAGAAAGGCAAAGGAAGCTGGACTGGAAATAAAGGTAGAGGTGGCTACAACAATTCGACTGGTCGAAATCAGCAAGAAGGAAATTGGTCGAATCAGAGAAAACCTTCTTACCAAGGATACCAAAGAGGTGGTGCTGCAGGTAGAGGAAGAGGTGGTGGTCGAAAGCCTGACAAGAGTCACATTCAATGTTTCAACTGTCAGAAGTATGGTCACTATTCGACAGTTTGTCCAGAAAAGAATAAAAGTCAAGAAAGTGATGCAAAGTTTGCAAAACAAGAAGAAGAAGAAGAGATGTTGTTGATGGTCACAACAAAAGATGAACATAAATTCAAGGACCAATGGTACTTGGATTCAGGATGCTCATCACACATGTCTGGAAGAAAAGATTGGTTTGTCAACATAAGACCCTCGATGAAAAATATGGTGAAATTTGCAAATGACAATACTCTAGCAGCTGAAGGTATTGGTGATGTAATGATTACGAGGAAAGATGGAAAGAGGTCAGTAATTTCCAATGTGTTGTACATACCAGGCATGAAGAGCAACTTACTCAGCATTGGGCAGTTGGTCGAAAAGAATTACAAAGTTTCGATCGAAGACAAGATGATGAGAGTTGTCGATGCAAGTGGGAGGTTAATCTTGAAGGCTCCTATGTCACAGAATAGAACCTTCAAGATCGAACTCAATGTGATGGAGCACGAGTGCCTTGCAACTGCAGCTAGCAGAGATGAATGGATATGGCACTATCGACTAGGGCATCTCAACTTCAATGACATCAGAGACTTGAAAAGAAAGAATATGGTTTCAGGACTGCCAGAAATCGACATTCCAAACGAGGTATGTGAGGAATGTGTGCAGGCGAAGCAGCACAAGAATAGCTTCAGCAAGGATGCAGGAAGTAAGTCGAAGGCTATTCTCGAAATCATATACTCTGATGTATGTGGACCAATCCAGGTGGATTCGAATGGAGGTAACAAATACTTTGTTACATTCATAGATGATTTCAGTCGAAAACTATGGACTTACCTGATCAAGAAGAAAAGTGAAGTGATCGAGGTATTTGTCAAGTTCAAATCTATGGTCGAAAGACAAAGTGGTCGAAAGCTCAAGGTTTTGAGAACTGATGGTGGTGGAGAATATGTGTCGAAAGACTTCGACATGTTATGTGAGAAAGAAGGGATTATGCATGAGGTGGTGCCACCCTACACTCCACAGCAAAATGGAACTGCAGAAAGGAAGAATAGAACCATCATGAATATGGTGAGAAGTATGTTGAAAGGAAAGCATTTACCTAAGGAATTTTGGGGAGAAGCAGTGTCGACTGCAACATACATTCTAAACAGATGTCCGACAAAGAAGCTAGAAGGAATCACTCCAGAAGAATGTTGGTCTGGTGTGAAGCCTAGCTTGAGCCATCTGAAGGTATTTGGATCTATAGCACATAGACATGTGCCAGATCAGTTGAGAAGAAAACTTGATGACAAGTCGAGTCAAATGATACTTATAGGATATCATTCGACTGGAGGATACAAGTTGTTCGACCCAGTGAACAAGCAAGTAGTGATCAGCAGGGACGTGATCATAGATGAGCTTAAAGAATGGGATTGGACTGAAAATGTCAAGAAGGATTTAGTGAGAATTCTTTATGACGAACCAGCTACTGAAGTCGAAAGAGAAGAAGTTCGACAAGAAGAAGTCAGAGGTGATGCAGGCTCAGGCAGACCTCAGAGAACAAGACACATGCCTGCAAGGTTGCAAGAATGTGTGATTACATCAGATGATGTAGTCAATGATGAAGGTGAGCTGGTACATTACGCTTTCTACGCAGATGTCGAACCTGTCAATGCAACTGAGGCATTGAAGGATTCGAAGTGGGTGAAAGCTATGAATGAAGAATTGAAGTCCATCGAAGACAACAATACTTGGTCACTTGTCGAATTGCCTCAAGGCAAGAAGGCAATTGATGTGAAGTGGGTATACAAGGTGAAGTGTAATCCAAAAGGTGAAGTGACTCGATACAAGGCGAGGCTTGTGGCAAAAGGATTTCTTCAGAAGGAAGGAATTGACTTCGATGAGGTCTTTGCACCTGTTGCCAGGATCGAAACGATCAGGTTGGTTGTTGGTCTAGCGAACATGAACAATTGGCACATGTGTCAGATGGACGTTAAATGTGCATTCCTGAATGGACCCTTGGACGAAGAAGTCTATGTTACACAACCAGTTGGGTTTGTGAAACACGGCGAAGAGAGAAAAGTGTACAGACTGCATAAAGCCCTGTATGGACTGAAGCAAGCTCCAAGAGCTTGGAATAAGAAGATCGACAGTTTCCTAAGGGAGAAAGAATTTGTGAAGTGCACAACTGAACATGGGGTATATGTAAGAAGAAGCAAGAGTGAATTGCTTATACTATGTCTCTATGTCGATGACTTGTTGATAACAGGTAGCTGCAAGAAAGAAATCGAAGGCTTTAAAGGTGATCTCAGCAAGGAATTTGAAATGTCAGATTTGGGCGAAATTTCATACTTCCTTGGCATTGAATTCCACAAGAGTAGTAGAGGATTGATGATGCATCAAAGAAGATATGCAAGTGAAATTCTCAAGAGATTTGAGATGGAAGAATGCAATTCGACTTCGACACCTGCTGAAACAAGATTGCAACTGTCGAAGAACCCGGATGAAGAAGATGTCGACCCAACCCAATACAGAAGACTTATTGGGTCATTGAGATACCTTTGTCACACAAGGCCTGACTTAGCATACAGTGTAGGTATGATAAGTAGATTCATGCAGAAGCCAAAGGTATCACACCTAGCAGCGGCGAAGAGGATACTGAGGTATCTGAAAGGAACTCTCGACTATGGCATTCTGTTTCCTGCAGCTGATAAGGGAAAAGAATGCAAATTAGTGGGTTACACCGACTCGAGTTGGTGTAGTGATGCTGAGGATCGAAAATCCACAGCAGGATATGTGTTTATGCTAGGTGGTGCACCAGTTGCTTGGAGTTCGAGAAAGGAACCAGTAGTGGCACTATCATCGTGCGAAGCAGAGTACATAGCTGCTTCTCTTTGTGCATGTCAAGCAACATGGATGGTGAACTTGGTCGAAGAGATAACAGGTAAAGATCATGGAGCAATTACCATGAAGATCGACAGCATGTCAGCTATCAATCTGGCGAAGAACCCGATAGCACATGGTCGAAGCAAGCACATCGAAATGAGGTTCCATTATCTTCGAGAGCAGGTAGCTAAAGGGAAGATGAATTTGGAACACTGCAGAACTGAGAATCAGATTGCAGATATCATGACGAAGGGAGTGCTGGTCGAAATATTCAGAAGACTAAGAGCTATGATGAATGTGGATAGCTTAGACACAATGAATTAGGTGGTGTGTTAATTTGTAATTCCTTGTGTCGAGGTAGTTTGTTACTCGAACACAAGATGTGTCGAAGTGTGTAACAGTTTGTTACACATAAGTTTGTTTTAAATCTAGATAGATTTGATTTAGATTTAAAATAGATTAGATTTGATTTAGCTCCAAAATAGGTATTTTGGGCTTTTATAGTTTTGGGCTTTGGCTTAGGGAGAAGGCAAACCTAAATCTATAAATAGGGAGTAACCCTCATTATTTGTAATCAAGTCATTAATCTTGTATTCACAGAAGTTGCAGTTGCAAGTGAATAACAGAATTTCCACAGTTTGTGGGCAGAGAGAAACTCTGCAGAAAATACTTCCTTCTTCTCTTTTAATTTCCGCAAACCCTAATCCTAGTTTTGTTCCTATTTTCTTCATTGTCATCTTTAACGATAAGGAATTACTCAAAGGTTTGAGAGTCTAATTCCAACAACCCTATCGTGGGTTCTACTATTTCTTTTGCAGCCAACTTCCACCGGCGCGTGCAATGGACCTCCGACATTCTCCAAGCTATCCCTTCCTCAACCTTCGTATTCCATCGCGCCTTTGGTTCCCGCGTGGTCTTCACTGCAAACCCCGCGGTGGTGGAACACATTCTCAAAACCAACTTTCCTAACTACAACAAAGGTCTCCAATTTCACCGAAGTCTCTTTGAATTCCTTGGCGATGGAATCTTCAATACCGACGGTGAAACCTGGAAGATTCAACGACAAATCTCCAGCCACGAATTCAACACTAAATCTCTCCGCAAATTCATTGAAACCATTGTTGATGTTGAACTTGCTGATCGTCTTCTCCCTATTCTCTCCCAAGCTCACAACAACAAAACAGTCCTCTCTGATTTTCAAGATATCCTACAACGTTTTTCTTTCGATAACATCTGCATAATCGCATTTGGATATGATCCAGAGTATCTCCTCCCTTCTCTTCCCGAAATCCCGTTTGCAAAAGCCTTTGACACAGCTCGAAAATCAGCAGCGAGAGGTTAAGCGCAGCGGTTCCGTTACTATGGAAAGTGAAGAAAATGCTGAACATCGGATCAGAACGACGACTGAAAGAAGCAGTTGCTGAAGTAAGAGGACTCGCCACTAAAATTGTTAGGGATAAGAAAAAAGATCTTAAAGAAAGAGCGACGTTGGAATCATTGGATCTTTTATCGCGTTTTTTAAGTTCTGGTCATTCAGATGAATCTTTTGTTATTGATATTGTAATAAGCTTTATTCTTGCTGGGAGAGATTCAACTTCAGCGGCACTCACATGGTTCTTTTGATTACTCTCCAACCATAGTCATGTTGAGAATGAAATTCTCAAAGAGATTACTGGACAATCGGAAACTCTCGGTTACGATGAGGCGAAGGATATGGTTTACACTCATGCGGCCCTATGCGAGAGTATGAGGCTATATCCTCCGGTTCCGGTGGATTCTAAAGAAGCAGCATTCGACGATGTTTTGCCGGATGGAACTGTGATAAAGAAAGGGTGGAGAGTGATATATCATGTATATGCTATGGGAAGGTCTGAGAAAATATGGGGACCTGATTGGGCTGAGTTTCGACCTGAGAGGTGGTTGCGTCGGGATGAGGATGGGAAGTGGAGTTTTGGTGGGATGGATCCATTTAGTTATCCAGTTTTTCAAGCTGGGCCAAGGGTGTGTTTAGGGAAAGAAATGGCGTTCTTGCAAATGAAGAGAGTGGTTGCCGGAGTTCTGAGAGAGTTTAGGTTGGTTCCGGCTATGGCCGAAGGGGTTGATCCGGTGTTTGATGTGAACCTTACTTCGATAATGAAAGGTGGCTTTCCGATACGGGTTGAGAAGCGCAGCCACGCTAGTGAATGAAAATAATAGTAGCTTTGTGATTGTAACAAAAAATAATAAGGTGGTAGTGTACGGCCACTTTGTAGTTTTAGTTTTTTTTCTTCCATAAGATGTTCTTTGTATGATCTTTGATCTTTGTATGATTGTTATACAAACTAGTCAGAGACCGTGCTGTTGCCCGGGTGTATTATTTGTGGTGTAGTATTTTTTGAACAATAAGAAAAATGTGAAGTAAAGAAGTTTGACCAAATTGCATATATAAAATGGAAATTAACCATTTAAAAAAATACTAATAAGATATTAGTAGTATGAAAATTAGGTTCTAAGTTAAAATAATGATCAATAAAAAAAGTTTAAAATAGGTAACACGGATAAGTTATTATAAAATCACTATAAATATGTACAAATGTTTTGTTTGATTAAAATAAAAAAAGTATCGTGGTGATAATGACCCGTGAAAATAGTGAATTTCAATGATAAAATTCACTGTAAAATTTATAGCAACTGTAGTACCTAAGAATTTGTTACAAATATAATTAATAATTATAATTATTGATAAATTATAATTAACAAATTAATATATATATATATATATATATATATATATATATATATATATATATATATATATATATATATATATATATATAAAGGAGATTTTAACTAATAAGCTAGTTGATATAGAATTTGATTAAAGAAAATTTTAATTATTTTATTTAAATTAGTTTATAATTAAATAAAAAGAAAATGGGGGAGAGAAGTCGAGAAATTGAAGATACATCATACTTTTATAAATAATATGAAATAAATGTATCACAATACATTTATAATTATATGTTACCTATATTTTGAGATCAAACAATTAACCAGGAAGATAAATATATAAATATATCTCTAAAAAAATCACTATTAAATTATATTACTTGTAACTTTTTGTGATAATGTATTTTTTTTTATACACTGCGCTTTCGTTTTTTGAAATAAATATATACTAAATTTAGAATGCCTAACAAAAACTATTGACTTCCAAATTGGAGTTGGAGGGGTGATGGACTGCTTGTGTATTTTGAATTCCAATGGTGCTCAAATGAAATTCTTGGCATCTTGTGTGATATGTTACTCGTGTGATAGTATGCTGAAACCTTGAATATTCATTTGATATATTCAAATTTTTTGGCAAGTCCTTGTTCGCGGCAACATGAAATGGTGAGATGGAGGAATGGAGTCATCCATAGGAAACTTAACGCATAGATTGTTTGGTTAATCTAATATGAAATAGTTTTATGCTAATCAACAAAAGATTTTGATTCAAATGGCTATGGTCATCTCATGTTATTCTAATGCAAAAATGGATTAAAACCAAATGAAAAAATCAATTGAAACTTAATACAAATGAAAGTGGAAGCCATAGCCATAGCTGAAAATCCAGTTGCGACAATTCCTTTAACTGCTAAACTCCTTCTATTCATTTCACATTTACTCCCTTCAAACAAAATCAACAAAGTCAGTAACAACAAAGAGATATAAAACCGAAAAGCTATAAATTAGAGAGGGAGTGAAGTTGCAGCAATGAAGGAGCGACATGGCCAAAAGCACATTTCAAGTCCCTAGCGGAAGAAGCGAGGTTGCCAGGATACTTTACATCCCAACTAAATTCAGTCATTTGCCAACCGATTCCACCCATGTAGTCACCATTTCTACTGAGGTAATCCAAGTAATATTGGTTGTTAGATGTTTGATACAACCATGCAGCAGCCCAGAGCAATTCATCCTGTAAATAAAATTACCAACATTGAATCATGAATATGCATTTCAAATTTTCAAATGTAATGTTTTTTATATTGATCCACAATTGAACTGAATAGATATGTAGATTTGTATAAGTTTCAATTTTAATTCTTACATATGTGCAAGACCTTGTGACCAAGAAAAAATTGAAACAATGTTGTTTGTATTGGTTTCACCACCTATATTGTATGCAATAACATGTACCTGTTATTATGATAGAAACATAATAAATATTGATAGAAACATGCCTGATAACATATGCAGTATTCAGTTAATAGAGAGATCTAATGTTTTTATCTGAAATTGAAAAAAAAACTGAGAAGTTAAACACTTCAAATGTCTACAAAAAAATGAAAAACATATAGAAACAGTTCAACCATGCAAGATATCGCAGAAGCATTGTATTTAAAGCAAGGAAAGAAGATTTGAATAATCAAGGAAAAAAATCATTTTAAAACAAATATAAGTGTTAGATTTTTTTCTACTTACAATGAAGTAAGAGAACTGCTGGGAATCAATTACGTCAATGTAAGGAGCCATATCCCATCCTGAAGCCAATGACAGTTCCAATGAAGAAAACATGATAAGGAACATCCACAATTGGTGATGCAAAATTAATAACCGTGTTAGGAAGCGTCGAAGTCCGTCTAAGAAAAAGCATATAGTTCAACAAACTCTTTCTTGTCTTAGCCACCTGAAAAACAAAAACAAAAAAATTATTTCCACATTGATATAACTTATGGTGTCAAACACGAAGAAGCTCGGCCGTGGCGGTAAATACAGCCAGAGCCACGCCTTTAAAGACGCCGAAGAGTGCTCTAGCAAGCAATGACATGAACGCAATCCCCGGAATCATGAAAGTATGCATGAAAATATAAACCACGCAGTATCCCACCAAGATGTGTGCAGTGTAGTCACTTGTATAGCTCTCAAGGTTATCTCTACAGACACAAACAAAAGATAGATTCAGTAACCCATGATTTATAATCCTAACTTCCCATTCTACATCAGCACACAAAACAATGCAATCGCACTACAATCCTTTAAGTTGCGAGGATCAGATCGATTGCGATATGGATTAAACTTACATACTGCAACATATGTACAGTGAAAGCCATGGCTCCTGTAAATTCAAAAGGTTCTGCAATTTCTCCATCATCTGTAAGCCAAAAACTTAACTTTATAAATACAACCAGAAAAGGATCAGAAACTCAAATCAACTATAAGAACAAAAATTCAAAATCAGAAAGTCATTGAACTCGGTGTTAATCAAGTTGGCAGCAGAGTTATCAAAAGGGAACGACCCAAAGGCACGTTTGCAACGAAATCAAAACCTGAAAAACCAAAATAACATGGAAACTAAAATGAATGAAAAAACATACTTTGAGTTAAAGTCCTTATAGACCGCAAAAGGTCCATTAAAAACAGAAGCCTTGATTACCTAAGCATTGACTTCTGAAAAATAAACAAAAATCATTAAAATGTGTTCTTAAAACTAAACAGAACTTTGTGTTATAACTCTTCAACCATAAGACTAAAATAACCTAAACTCTCGTTCGCATCCATCGGTTCAAGTGTGGTGGGTAAAGCAAAGGGAACCTACAATTTGTTAGTGAGAAATTAAATAAAACATTATATATTTTATTCATAATATCTTACAAAGTTGACTAAACATGCTTACTGTCACACCTTCACCATCTCACAACTTTCGTTTATTCTTCTTTGAGATTTGGAGATCTCTAATGTTCCGGAATGAAAATAATGGGTAGTAAATGGATGTGATGCACTTAGAGAAATTTGCAGAAGAAATGGGTAAATCTATGGTGGAGAAAGGAGGGTGGCGGTAGTGTTAGGGTTTGTTGATGAACCGAAATCAGTGGTGGCATGAGAAAGAGGCGACGACGGAGATGGGAGTCCCGGCGCGATCTGGGTGTGCGACGGTGGGGCATGGGAGTCTGTGGCTTTTTTTGTTCAAACATTTTTAGGGTTTGAGAAGAAAGAAGAGAGAAGAGGGAAGGAGAGAAAGAGAGAGACGAGAGAAAATGAGAGAGAGAGAGAGAGAGAAAAGCTTGTTCTTGAAAACAAAAAGTGAGAAAGAGGGAAAAGGTTTATCCAAGTACAACAATTCAAAAATCTAACCAATGAGAACACAACATTTGGCATGTTCTATTTTTTATTTTGTTAATTACATGATTAACCTTTTGTATGAGTAAAGAAATTATAAGGGAAGGGCAAAATGGACAGTTTGGGCAATTTCTTAGCATTGGGTAGATAGTAGATGAACACCATTATTTTATGATAAATAGGAGTGAGAATACGTCAGGCTACATTTAGTCTACACACTTAGATCAGACTTTTTTATAAATAAAAAAGGCTTTAAGTTCTTTTATAAACCTATTTATTTAAAAGATTAAGCCTTGGTTCATAAAAAAATGTCTATAAAAACTATTAGACCCTTAAATAAGAATAAATTTATTATTATTATTATTATTATTCTTATTATTATATTTTATTTATATTTTAAAATAAAATATAAAAATAAATCTTAATTATCTTGAAGAACTAACGAAGATAAGTTAAAAAAAAACTTATGAACACTGTCATTAGTTGTTTTCATAAGTTTTCTTAAATAAATAGTATCGTAAAATTTGTGTTAATAGGTAAATTTGAATAAGTAAATACAGATAACCATTTATTCTCATTGATATTTTAATTTGTTAGTCTATTTAAACATTAGTTGAATTGATTATTTATAATTTTTCAAATAAAATAAGTTTTTATGAAGTATAATAGGTCAAACAGACTTTCGAAAAGGTCAGACCCAGACCTAATGATAAGCATATATATGATAGGTCCCAGGTCAAACTTAGGTTTTAAAATTTTTAGTAGATCAGGTTCGGGCTTTGTAAAGCCTATTTCGGTCCAGCCTTTTCCACCTAATGATGAGTTTGAACGCTAAAACATATGTTCTTTTTTATGATGTCAAAATTGTATTGATAATGAAAGTTTCCAGTGAAAACGCTTAACTTTTTTATTTATGGTGTGTTTGATTGAGAGGTGAAGTTTTTTTTTTAATAACTGTTGAGGGTGAAGTTGAAAAGAAGGAAAGATGTAAAAAAGGGTGCGAAAAAAAGAAAAAAAGAATAGAAATAGAATAAATTTGATGTATTGTTTGATATAAAAATAAAGAAAAGGGAAATATAAGAGAAGAAAGTGTCTAATTATATAAAAGACATAAATATTCTTTTGTTGAATTTAATTAATTAATTTTTAAATGATAATTTGTGATGAATAACTATTTAATTTTATTTTTAATTATTTAATATTAATTTAATATTTCTTAATTAAGATTTTATCAATTTTATTATAAAGAAATTTTTGTTAGCTAATATAATGGATTTTGTAAATAATTTTAAAATAATTTTAAATTGTTTGTAATTCATGTGAAATGAATAATATTATTCCATTAACATTTTAAAAAGAACACGTTGAATTCATAATTAAGAAAACAATTATTATAAGATGAAACAATAACAAATACAAAAGTAAACAAATAAACATATATTGGCAAAGGACTTTACCTACAAGGGGGTGACAAGATTGGAGGTTGATCAAGGTATTGTTTGATTTTCTCAAATGTTTTTTTGATACTCTTGTTTCCATTCGAAACCTCCTTGTTCAGATGCAGAAGGGGAGAGAATACCTGAGTTCATCCAAATTAAATTTGAAATAAATCTTCTTAAGAAATTTATTTTTCCAAGTAAGGACTGCAACTTTTTCTTTGTTGAATGCGCTTTTGTATCCATTATGGCCTTCGTTTTGTTTGATTAATTTCTATTCCCTTCTTGTGGACCACAAAGCCCAAACAGTCACATGCCTGCACAAAAAAAGCACACTTAAGGGGATTCATCTTCAAACCATGTTTCCTCATTCTTTTGAATGATTGGCGAAGATGGTCCAAATGGCTTTTATAAGACAAATTTTACCACTATATCATCTATGTAAACCTGCATAAAGGTTTCGATAAAATCATAGAATATAGAGTTCATTGCTTTTCGATACGTTGCCCCAACATTTTTATCCGAAAGGCATGACCACCCATTCATAGGTGCCTAATGCCCAAGGGTGTCGAAAAGTTGTTTTGGGCACATCTTCAACAATGAATATTTGATTATACATAGAGTATCCATCAAGCATACTAAGATACTCAAACCATGCGACTGAATCAATTAGCATTTCTGCCACATGCATTTGGTATTCGACCTTAGGGTTATAAAATTCAAATCACGAAAATCAATGCAAACCCTCAAGGATCCATTCTTTTTAATAATAGACACAATATTTGATATCCATTTGACATACCTTGTCGTTCGGATGAATATACACCTGAGGAGTCTCTCGATTTCTTCCTTTATCTGGGATAGAATCCCTGGCGCGAACCTCCTTGGAGTCTACTTAATGGGCTTTTAGCCATCCTTGATAGGAAGCTTCAATTCGACGAGTTTTTTGCTCAACCCAAGCATTTCATCATAGTCCCAAGCAAAGCAATCCTTATAATCTTTCAGCAATTGGATTACCTCCTTTTTCATATATGGGTTAAGCTTTACGCTGATGTAAGTGGGTCTTTTGACCCTTCAACCAAATTAACCTCTTCGAGAGGGTATTGCGCCATCATCTTTGCACTTGGCATCGTTGGATCTTTTTCGAATCCCAAAAGCTCTTCGTCATACATTGCGTCCAGCCTCTGGTCTTTTTCTTCAAAGGGTTTCACTTCGTCCGGGGGTTCGAGCTTGAAATCTACCCCATTTCCCTTCGCATGGATTTATTCATTGTTGGCTTCTATAGCCATAAACTTTACTTCGGCCTCCAAGGTCATTTTTAATTTATTTTCGGCTAAGTAAGCCGAAATATTTTCAAAAAAATGGACTCAAACATGATTATCGTCCTCGTCCCCCCAACCAGTTGGCCAAAGTCCTGGAACTCCTTCCATATCATTTTCTTTACCCATAATCTCTCAATCCCATCGAAATCCATTTGGGCATTCTTACCCTTAAATTTCGACATACTATTTACAGCGTGATTTGTAAGCGTGTCAATCCAAAATAGGAAGTTTTAGGGGTTTTTGTCGAAGAGCGTTCGACTGCAGTAAAGAACATGGTCGACAGTGATAGGTTTCACTAGTATTATACTTGGAAGAAAATACTTGGAAATACTCATGTGTTTTCTAGGCAGAGGTTGGTCGAAGTCGAACTTAAGGAGATAAGATCGGATAGTTTTTTCTATGAGACACGTGGAAGCCTGAGGGACGAAAACTGCATGATTGGGACGCATGGTGGCAGATTCTTAGTCGACGGTTAGAGCAATTATTATGTTAGATGTCTATATAAGTAATATTTTTTGGAGGTCCGCATTCCTCTACTACTAAAGAAAACTCTCAATCTCGATGCTGAAATGAGAAACGAGTGTTACTTTCTTAATATGTACGTTTGCGTACCATTTTATATTCATGCGGTAAATTCCCTTTATTTCAAAAATTTATGTTGCCTTTTATTCCTTTCTTTCATTTCATTTACTTAAATTTTGTGCATTGTTCTTTCATGTCATTTACGTAAATTTTGTGCATCGTTCTTTTCAATATTTTGTTTTTCACGCATTAAACACAAGTCAAACAATATTAAAACATAATATAGCACAATAAAATCCTGGGATTTCCTAGTTGATCTTGCAAGTAAGCTTTAATGAGAAACTAGCGGTTGTTTACCAAAATTTTGGATAAATAAATTGGCACGCCCAGTGGGACCCTTTGTGCTTGTACTCATTTTACGGAAAACTATAAGTTTTTTATTATAAATGAGATTAAGAAGTGGTAGACAATTAGGTGTAATGTCTAATACGAATGCAAACACTCATGATCTCCTAAGAAACAATGTGGATGTTGTCCCAATTGGTACATTTACATAAAATTCAACGGTTTTGTCCCCAGTCAAGACATCAACTGCATTTGGTTCAACGGCAGCTGTTGCATCGTCACCAGTAAATCCACCACGGTCGCCTACGAATCTAACGAGGCCGTTATTTCTAGGAGCAATTATATCACCCCTTGGCTTTTACCCTTATGGTATGCATCAGTCGATGATGGCAGGATTACAAACTAATACATCATCTGTCTATTCCAATAATATGATGCCACCATAACTTCATCTAATCCAGGGGGTCGACTAATGGGGGTAGTTTATTTGCACCAATCATCACCTTCACTAAATACGACGTCTATGTTGTCAATTAGGCAACAAGTAGACGAGAGTAATCATGAAATGGTAAATGCCTTGACACAACAAATTAGAACCATTTTTACTCCAATGATTAATAATACTAACCAAAGTTACGAGTTCTTGGCTAGCCAGATGGCTAGAATTACTAATTTCTTTGGCACCCCACAGGCTCAAGTAAGACTTGCACCACAAGTCTCAAATGTGAGGCTTGGCGAGCTGCCAGAGAGTAGAGTTACACCCGAGAAGCAACAACAACCTCAAAACAGGGACGAGGATGAACGTATGGAACAACATATTACAAGGATGGTACAACATAACCAAGATGCAGAGCAAGTCCTTAAGAATATTCAACAAAACCAACAAGAAGGTTATCACAACATATCCAATGTAGTCGAATAGATTTTGACTCAAAATAGCCTTAACATAGGACTTCATAGGCCAAATTTTATATCTCCATTATCGGAATATGTTAGACAGACTGAATTTCCTAGAGGTTGGAAAGTCCCTAAATTTACTAAATTTGCTGGCGAAACAGGCGAATCAATAGTCGAACATGTGGCCAGATTTCAAAATGAAGCAGGCGATATTTCAAATAATAAAAATCTAAAGATTGTTCCATGACCAGTTTTACACGGGCCAGTCGAAGATTAGCCTTAAAGAATTAGTTGGCGTAAGGCAAAAAGTTAACTTCGACACCATATTATGCTCAAGCTAATGGTCAGGTCAAAGCAGCTAATAAAGTAATCATAAATCTAATAAAGAAACACGTGGGGAAGAAGCCAAAAAATTGGCATCAAATCCTTGATCAGGTTATATGGGAATGTATGTAACACCCCAATTCTACCCAAGCATTTAGGCAAGAAAATATCTGAGTTTTAAAATTTCATACAACACAATTAGGATGTTACACTAAGTAACCAAACAAACACCTAGAAAACAAACGGACATCAGCGATGCCAAAAGCATACAACACATGCCAATAAAACGATACATAACACACGGAAGATATGAACATATATATATATATATATATATATATATATATATACGTATAGCTCTCACTCTCAAGGAGGAGTTTTCCAAAATAAAGTGTTTACAATACACAATGGCACGTTATCACATATACATGTTAAAAAGAGTCATATACAAATAAATAATAACAGACTCCCGACTACCCGGTGTTACATATCAGAGCGACCGACAAGACCAACTGGAGAACTACCTCTTCCAAAGGACTCCCAAAGCGGCTAATCTGCAGGATGCCACTCAAGCATCAATTCAGCAGAAGGGTGAGAATATGATTCATAATGAAAAGCATGACAAATATAGTAATGCCAACAAGTATCATCAAGAATCATACAACAAGGTAATCCACTCATTTAACCACAATCGATATATATGTAATGCGACACATGAATGATAACATAAATTATAAAGACAGACGATGATGAATGAGACTCGACTTTGCATATGCATATGGTACCAAATTCGGAGTAAACTCCTCCTTGTCATTATGACAAATACACCTGGCCGAGCATTATGCTGGGACTTTATTCCACTCAGGAAGCCCGCAGGTTGTCGTCATCGAGCATGTAGCTCCCACTGATGACCTCTTGCCACTCAGGCTAATATACCGTTACCGAGCATTAAGCTCCTACTGGTAACCAATGCCCGCAGGCCATCTGTTAACAGCATTCTGCCATTAACGTATTGAAATGTTATGATGCGCAAATATATGACTCTATTACATGACAACAACATCATCAACAATATAACACGATCATACACTCACGTTACATCGTTTATATTCTATCCAAAAGGATACATCACCAATTAATAACATCGTTATCAATTACATCACGCCATAATTACCACACAGGCATTAATAAGCACACAACACACATTCACCGTCAAAACATACTGGCCACATTGGCATAGATGAACGTATAACACACTTATACACATCAAATTAGTATTGGCCATCGGCCCACAACTTCATCAATACATCAACAACAATTACAACCAAGCACTATGATTATTTACTAATCATATCGCGCATATAAACAATTATGTGTTTTCATCAACAACAATTACAACCAATCAATCACAAGTTAAACAAGCCTATAACATCATATAGAACATCTAACTAGCTTCCTAACGCTTCGAACGGCGTATAAAACGGAGTTACGGATAAAAAGTTACAAGGTTTCAAAGTTTTGATAATTGAACATACTACACATTTCATCACTTGATCCTAATAAAAATAATAGGAGACTACATCCTATGAATCATTTTATTAGATCATAGTATAGTTCATTGCGTTAGCTTTCCAACGCTTCGAACGGCGATAAAATCGGGGTTACGGATCAAAAGTTATGATCGTTACAAAATCTGTCAAAAATTGGAAAAGCTGTAGGTCGATGCATGGAAAACATAGGTCGACGCATTGAACTCCTGTCACCCTCGGGTATGCGCACGCTGACCCAATAGGTCGACGCATGGATTTCACAGGTCGACGCATTCTGCAGAAAACGCAGATTTTTGCCTTTTAGGCTGCACAGGTCGACGCAAACCTCTGTGTAGGTCGACCTAAGCTTCGTAGAAACCTAAAATCACCATTTCCACCACCCAAACTCTTATAAACATTTCTCTAACACCTAAAGATCATTATAACATCAATACAACACATACATACCATAAGAACAACCTAACATCAAACTTTTCATGGTTGATTCATCAATATTTCTCAAAACCTAACATTTTCTTCAAACTCAATCAAACCATGGAAATGGAAAAGAAAATGGAAACTCATCAAACACACACAACAAAGATATCATTTAATCACCATACAATTATTCTCAAACAAGCTTAGATCAAACAAAGACCACACAAGAAAGTTTTGGAAATTGAACAAGAAGAACAAGAACAAGAACAAGACTATAAGAATCATACATCCAAGATAAATTAGATTCACCCCCTTACCCGACTATAGCGACGATCGGAACTCGATTCGGATGAAAACCCACCAATCTCCACTTTTCTTCTTTTCCTCTTCTTCTTTCTCCCTTCCCTTTCTTTCTCTCTTCTTTCCTTTTCTGTTTTTCTTTCTTTCTATATCTCTTATCTCTTTTCTTATAAAGAAAATATCTACTTTACGGTCTAAACTCAATTGCTCAGAAAAACCCCAAAACGCCGAATATTACCTTAATAATATTTCTAGTACCAAAAATATGAAAACCTTCAATTAAATATTAGTCCGCCATCCCGAACTAATACCAACTGAAACGACTCCAAAAACGGTAAAATTCCATTAAACGTCACAAACGTCCAAATTAAGCATATACATATTTTTCCGGGCGTTACAATGTAGAACATCCCCAAAAGAAGCTATAAATGCCACACCTTTTCGCCTAACTTTTAGGCACGATGTCGTTTTGCCTGTAGAGATTTATTTGCAATCGACTAGAATTCAGAGACAGCTAAAAATTCCATTAGAACATTATTGGAACATGATGGTAGACGAATTAGTAGATTTAGGAGACGAAAGATTAACAGCTTTGGATATGTTAATTAGGCAAAAGCAAAGAGTGGCAAAAGCATACAATAAAAAGGTAAGTATAAAGGTATTTGCAGTTAATGATTACGTTTGAAAGGTGGTCAAAAAGATAAGTCATTAGGTAAACGGTCACCTAATTGGGAAGGGTCATTTCAAATAATACGAGTATTAACAAATAATGCTTATGAGATTGAGGAATTGTCCTCAGATCGTCGAATCCTGAGAGTAAATGGAAAATAATTGAAAAGGTATAAACCTATGCTTCAGGAAATTCATATAACATAAATATAAAGATGAAGTATATTAAAATATGGCCAAAAGTGGCCAGGATAATACAAGGATTCGTCACAAAATTTCATTACATAAGAGAAATTTTTAAATTTTAAATAAAACTTAAAGTAGGAAACCTATCCTTGAAATTTGTCATCCTAGTATTTTCAAGGGTAAGTTTGGAATCAAGACGAACTAGCCGTAGTTTCAGTGCCTGAATATTTTCCTTGAGTTTAAGGGCCTTTTCGCCATGATCAACACCCTTAAGAGCTTCTTGGTCGACGATTTCTTTGGTAGGAAACTTTTCTTCTTGATCAAGCGTAGCCTTCTCTTTTTCTAGCTCAGCAATCTTCTTGTTAAGCTCGACAATTTGGGATTGATAATCAGAAATCTTTGTGTCAATTGACTGGCGCTTTTCAGAGCTCTTTTGAATTTTTTTCTTGAAGTTGTTTGACTTTTTTGGCTGAAAGAGCGCTAAAATCCCATTCCCTTTGCATTTCAAGAACTTTGTTCTTAACTTTGAGATCAATGCTTTTTCTGAGAATCAAGTCTCGCCATATATGATCGAAATAAGCCTCAAATTCAAAAAAGTTGCGAGGAGTGGAGTCAGGAAGATTTGCTCTAACAATTTCAGTGAGCATTTTTCGTATTTCCCCACCAAGGGTTTCTGACTCTTCGAGGACTAGAAGGAAGTCTGGTTCAAAAATATGATCCCTGAGTTGACAGATCAAAGCAAGTATGGGAGCCTCAATGTCAAGTTCAGAGACGCCGACATAGTCAGGAGTCGTCATAGTGATGGACAATTCTCGAAGTTTCTGCAGCCGCAGTAGAGCTTCGGAGGGGTTAGTTTTCTTCAAATCTAGAATCTCCTCTTGATTAAGGGAGCTATTCGACTGAGTATGAGCTTGAGAAGACCCAAATTTTGGTAAAGTAGGTTTTTCGACAGTTGGTTGAAGGTTGGTTTTATCAGTAGATGGGAGAGGAATGATTTCTTCACCAGCCAAAGGATTAGGCTGAATAGTCTCAGATGTCTTGTTTGTTGGTTGAGGGGTCACAATTGTTTCTTAAGCTTGTGCCAGAGGAGTTATGGTTGTCTAATTTGCGACACTTCCAAAGCCATCCGTTTTTTGAGGACTAGGAACGCCAGTGTCTTCTGAGTCGACCTTGGAAGGAGCGTTAGCATCTTTGGGTTCCTACAAATATTACATCAAGCTTAGGCAAGAAAAAAAGAAAGAGTTAAAAATAAAACAAAATTAATTTTCTTTACCTCGACCAGAGTTTTTGGAGAAGGTGGTTTGGTTGGACCACTAGTAGAGGATTGTTTGGCAGGAGGAGGCTTTTTAGTATTTTTCTTCTTTTTCTTGGCTAGAGCCGGAGCAGGAGGTCGAGAAAAAATCTCACCGTCATTATTGTTTGGTGAATTGGTTTCTTCAGAATCATCACTTATGTAATACGGTGAACTGACTTTAAAGAAATGTCGCGGTAAGCAAGAGTCGCCACCGACTCTTATTTTATCCAATTGGAAAGGCAAAAAGAACAGGAAAGACCTTTGAAAGAGATTAAGTTCGGGGGGTAGGTTATACAAAGGGAAGGTTTAAAGCATCCTTTGTATCCATGGTTATCCATGGGCTCTTAATTGCTTAGCTCACTTGTTTGTTTGAATTATTTGAAAGAGTGTCGTGTGTGAATAGTAAAAAACTTCGTTAAGGATTTTAGCTTGTAAATAAGCGTAGCCTTGTTTTGAAAGTATTTGAAAAGAGAGGTGTGAAAAGTAATTTGAAAGTTTGAATGCGAGCAAGCAATTGAGAACTACCTACCCTAAGTTTGTCTTTCATGTTCTTTAAGTCTTTCGGGCGAAAGGGTCTATCCATACCATGAGAGGGCAGGAAGTCTTTCAATTGGATGTTAAGGGTCATCGAGAAAAGTATTGTTCGCCATAAATATGTCCCTACCATAGAGAGGGCGTGTAGTCTAAGGGAAGGATAACATAGTCATTTTAGGCAACAGTAAGGATTCCTTAGCAATCGAAGGGACTATCACCATTAGTTCAAGGGACGAGATCATATTTATCGTAGGCAACTCGAAGGGACTATGATCTTTTATCGGAGGGACATGGTGATTTTGAATCGAAGGCAGAAAGCTAAGGTATCCCTACATCCGAGGGACTTGACTATTTTTAGTATAATTAGAGGCAACAGGAAAAAAATAAGGTAACAAGAGGAGTAACCCTAAAGGTGTGTGGGTGCACAATCACGTGATTCAATTCGATTATATTATCTTGTAATTAGTGATCAAAGTTATTTAACAGGCTTGCACTCCCTAGGATTACTAACCATAGCAGAAAAATAAAACAGTTTAATGGTCCTACGCTATTACAATAAACACCTGTATGCGGGAAAATTAAAGGCAGAAAAGAGAATCCTAAACTATTACAATAAACACCTGCAGGGAAAATAGAGGCCAAATATAAAAGGAATACAATGATATTGCAAGAATTAGACAGGCAAGGAAAATGGCATAAGGCAAATAAAAGGATGAATAATAAAACCAAAATTAATAAAGAGAAATTAAAATAAAGGCATGCGACATACACTGGAATGGGAGATGAGAAGAGAAGTCGCGAATAAAAATGCAGTTTAGGAGAAAATAGGGTTAAAAGCCTTATGGCTAAAAAATTTAAGGGTAAAACCTAAGCCTACAGTTTGATAGACAACCCTTACATTGTTGATGAAAAAACCTGTGGTTTATTGATTAAGGCTAACATACCTAAAATTAATTATCTAATTAATCTAAATTAATTAACCTAAAATTAAAAATTAAATTAAAAATTATTTAACAAACCTAAAATTAAAACTAATTTAAATTATAAATTAATGGTTATCTAACAAATCTAAAATTAAATTAAAATTATATTATTAACCTAAATAAAATAAAAAAGGTTATAAAAGATTTTTTTTAAGAGGTTTTTTAAAAAAAACCTAAAGAAAACTATGTTAAAAAAAGGCTATATTGGTTTTTTAAAAGAGAAAAGAAAAAGATTATAAAAATAAATAAAAACCTGGGCGTTTGGGTTCTGGTATGGATATCTCCTGATGGTGTACCATGGAATAGCGCGTCTGGAGCGTTGGATAGATCTCCAGAGTCATCCAAGGGCCTTGAAGCGAAGGTGTATCGAGAACTCTTATGTCTAGCGCACACAGGATCTGCGAACCAGAAATTCATCAAAAATATTGCAAGACAACTGGGTTCGAACCCAGGACATAGGGGTCACCAAAGAGACTCATCTGCCAATCATGATGCGCTGCAAAGTTGTTAATACACCAATCGAGACAAAATAAATATAAAAACGTGATAATTTAAACATTAAAAAAAAGTTGACCAGGCTGGGCCCACATGTGAGTTGTTCAGCGAATGAGAGGAGGAGAGAGGGAGTAGAATGGTTGACCAACGAATGGAAAACGAACACACGTGGTCAACAATTCCAAGTTTCTGTTCATTATCTCCTTCCTTCTTCCCTGCGAATATTGCTGCGGAATCTCCTATGGATTTTCCTGCGGAAAAACCTTCGAGATTCAAAACCTGCAAAAACGATGTTTAATAAAAATACTAAATGCCCAGATCAGTGTTAGCATACTCCCTGATCATGAATCTGTTGTTCGTTTGGATTGAAACGTCATGAAACATGGAAAACGAAGAGGTTTCTTTCTTATGCCCTAAGAATAGTGAAATTGGATTCGGGCATCAAAGCTTGTCAACGATCGACCTAAACTGATCCATGGGACCTCAGGAAGCTATTAGTGGTGGGTAGTTCAATCAAAACACAACAAGATTAAGAATACAATAATCACAAAAGTGTACAAACCGAGTTTACTCATGGCACGATTCAGGGCGAGTTGGTCGTGGTCTTTGCTCCATACTTACTTTATGCTGTCTAAGGAACACTACCAGGTTCTTGAAAGCTTTTGAAACAGGCTGCAATTAGGATTTCAGTGGTGCAACTTCACTTGGAAAATTTGAATGGAAACCCTAGTCCTTGGGGTGCTCCTTCTTGATCTTTTTTCGTCCCCTAATGACTGAGTGTGTTGTGAAATATATAGGGAGTGATTTATGGTTGAAACCATGCAGAGGAAACAAGAGATTTGATTGAAACAAATATTTGATTTTTTGATTCTTGCATGAAATCCTTCTAAATTGGCCCCGTGCTATTTTCCACACCTTTTACGTGTAATATTGGCCATTTAATCCTACCAAATTAATCTCATAATATTTGACAATTAAATTTAGATTTTACTTGATTTATTTTGGAATTTAAATGAATAAATTCAAAAACAAAAGAATAAAATCATGAATTATTGCATGAGATTGTCTAATGGGTCCCAAGGAGATTTTTAGATTGACTTGAAAATTAATCTCACAATCTTTTATCATTTACTTATAATTTATTTGATTTTATTTGAACTTAAATGAATAAATTCAAAATAAAAGAAATAGAAATCATAAAATAAAGATAAATGTGTTTATGGGCCTTTCATGAGATCCTTATCACGTTCATAACTCAACAATATAGGCCCATTACTTAGAAATTTAAAGTTCCTCACTTAGGGTTTCATGTCCCTTCACAAATTTGGTCCAACTTGCGCCAATCATATCTCTATCAATTTTCATGGTATGGAGATGTTCTAAGACTTTTTAGAGAGCTTAAATAGTCCTCTAAAAGCTCCTTTTAGGCTCTGTTTGGTAAAAATAGCGGTTGACTGATAAGCTAGCTGATAGCTAATAGCTTATGACTGATGGCTGATGACTGATAGCTTATAGCTTATAGCTGATGACTGATGACTTATAGCTGATAAGCTGATTGAAGTGTTTGGTAAAATTAGCGGTTCAATTAGTTGATTAATTAAAATGACATAAAGGACATTTAATATATAATTATTTTATTTTAAATTAAAATAAATTATAGAGGGTAAAAGTGGATTTTAATTAAAATAATAAGGGTAAAAATGGAAGAAAATATGATAAGCTATAAGCTATAAGCTAAAACGCTATTTGAAATAGCGTCTGAAAAATAAGCTATAAGCTAGTAAAATAAGCTATAAGCTCGTAATGAAAAGACTGTTACCAAACAGGTCTTTTATTGTTATATGAGCTTATAAGCTATAAGCTATAAGACATAAGCTCAAAAAGTGGCATGCCAAACAGAGCCTTAGTTTCATCTCAATTGAGTCTACCATGTTCATGTACAACTCTTTGAGAAAAAATGACTTTTGGTTGACTTTCAAAAGGACCTGTAATGTTTTGGCTCATATCTCCCAAATGGTGCATTTCTGGCCTTGACTTGTGAGAGACAAAGTTGTAGAGAATTCAATTTCCTTCTAAATGAGATTTGGATGGGAAATTTATGATGTTCCATGTGAAAGTTATGGCTGGTCAAAGTTGGGTTGACTTTCTCCTTAAAAACCCTAATTTAGAAACTTAGGTTTTTGATGGTTTTGGAGCTTTTCTTGATGGATCATGATCAACCCTTGATCAAATGATGAATCTAACATTAAGATGTTGATGTTGACCAAAAATCAGAAATTTTGACTGTGATTTGACCATAGTTTGACTTTTTAGGTCAACCAGTCGATTATTGATCGTTTGGGCCATTGAGTGAGCGATCTTTTGAATCAGGGCTTGAAACTTGGCATGAGGATACTTTGAATCATATGAGAGACCATGGGTTCCATTTGAGGACTTGACTTATCCTTTTTCACCAAGAAATTCAAAACCCTTGTTTTGGGAGCCTTTGAATAGGAGAGTGTGTACTCAATTGAGTCTTGAGTTTTTGATGCTTGCATGAAAATATGGTGGGAAAATTTTGGGGTATGACAAATTATAATTAACTGAGTGACAATGTAAAAGCATTACCAAGTAAGGTTGATTCAACAGAAATGAATAGAAAAGTAGAAGGACTTACCTTTCTTACAATGGTTGTATTGGATTTTTTGACAATGGAGGTGGTGCTTGAGCCACTAAGGCATTTTCGAACCTAAGAAAAAAGTCAAATTAGGAAAAGGTAGCGCAAAAAATATTATTATAGGTCGAAATAAAAGTACTTGTCTGATTGGTTTTTGCTTAACTTCCACGACCTGGTCATCACCAGCGAGACCTGCGAAAACGAAAGTTAAAGGTATATTCTTAATAAAGGGGAAAGGAAGTTTAAAGTCGAGAAGGCTTACTTATGTTTAGTCTATCCTCCAAGACGGTGAAGGAAGTGTTAAGTTTATCAACAAAAGTGGTAACATTCAGCTGTTGGTAGTACTATCACCACTAGTGTTCGAATTCTTTAGTAGTCAGGTAAGACGTTTGAAAGGTGAAGTTCGGGAGTTCCAAATTTTTTTTATCATGGAACTTTAAGCAGTCCATGTTATGGCGAGAGGTAAAGGTTATTCTCGACCAGAAAATGTCATTGGCATAAGTATAAAGACTCTTTGGTAGCATTTGGATGAGGCCAAATTGTCAAGATACTAGATTAGGATGATAACCTCTAAACCCGTAACACTTTCCAGTTGATTCTATTCTATGAGATAGAAGGGTCGAAGTCAAAAATGCTGCCCAGATAGCATTCAGATGAGCGTGTGTTGTCGGTGTCTTTCCTGGAAAGACAATCCTGAACCAGTTGGGGCCAAAACAACTGTTAGAGAATGGGGCCATAGATGAAAGGAAAACCTTGTTGTCTAGGAAAAGTTTGACGAACTTCTTAAAGTTAGTTTTGTTAGATTCACATTGGGGAGTCTGTAGAGCGAGTTTGATGCCTTCGACACTTCGATCATGCATGACTTCCATGATAGATGGTGATACGGTGAAACCTATGTGTGACTCAAATGTGGCATTTATTCAGTGTTGTAATAACCAGTAAGGTCCTGACAAAGATAGTTGTTTTGGAGTTAAATGAAGGTGTTTTATCCTTAATGAGGCTAAGCCTAGTGCATGATAGAGATAGGCTAGTAGAATTTTGCCTAAAGAAATCTTTCGACCTTCGTGTATCTGAATGGCCGTAGGTATATAGGCTTTTGCTACCTGAACGGACACAGGGCAAAATAGGAAGTATGGTAGCCAGAAAGTTAAGAAGGCTACATGTTCTTCGTCAGAGACTTCAGCATTGTCTGTGACATGATGTTCCATAATATATTCGGTCATGGTGGCGTTGTTTAAATTGAATTACATTTTTGTCGGGAGTGTGGGGTCGAAGGTTTCTCCTAAAGGCAAAACCCCTGTAATAGTTGCTACATCAAAGAGCGTAGGTGTCGTCATTCCACAAGGGAAATGGAAGGTGTTAGTCGAACCTTCCCAAAAGAAAAAGGAGGCTAGCAGCATGCAGGAATTGACTCTATGGCTATTTCTTGAAAGTTGAATAGCATCAAAGATGCCTAATTCTTCCCACCTTTGTTGTTTCTTCGCCTGAACCTTGTTAAGCCAGGCTAAATAGTCTTTGTTTCCAGGTGGTGGAGTTGAACAGAATACTCTCATTGTCAAATCCATGAAATTTAGGTCAAGTTGACGGTTTTTCTCAAATGCAACAGGCATAGTGGAAGAAAAAGAAGGAAAGAACGAGTTTACCTTGCTAGGGTGTGATCGGTGGTCAGGATACAGTCCCGTGAAAGCCAAGAGTTTATCAGAAGCTTGGTAAGGAATCAGCATTTGGTTCTTGCAAATAGTAACTTTCATTTCATCAAATTGGAGGTTGGGGAGCGAAGACCAGTCCTTTTTCTTCATCTTCACGCGATATGATTGCAGCTAAGGGATTAGCACCCGTGTCATATGCAGCGGAAGCGGCCGTTATTGAAGCTTGAAGAAGGTGGAAAAGAAATTTTTCAAGAGAAATTGATAAAATGCAGGTGGTAAAAGTGTTAACAAAATGGTAAGAAGCTCTTTTATAGGGGTTTTTTGACTAGTGGAATACGTCATTAAGTAAGGGCGTGAAAAGAAACGTCTTTTCATTTACTTTGAAAACTGAGTTTTTGGGGTGATGGCAGTTATGAGCCCACTACCTAGGGGTTAGGTGATGATGATTGTTATCTTGGAAATCGTAGCGTAATCATGGCATTAACGCCAGTTTTGGAAAGTCGGAAGTATAAAGAAGTCAAAATGCTAATCTTCTCCTACAAAGTTTCAGTCGAAAATTGGCCTTTTGAGGGGGAAATTTGTTACCCTTGAATTTCGACTTACTGTTTACAACGTGATTTGGAAGCGTGTCAATCCAAAATAGGAAGTTTTAGGGGTTTTTGTCGAAGAGCGTTCGACTTCAGTAAAGAACACGGTCGACAGTGATAGATTTCACTAATATTATACTTGGAAGAAAAGACTTGGAAATATTCATGTGTTTTCTAGGCAGAGGTTGGTCGAAGTCGGACTTAAAAAGATAATATCAGACGACTTTTCAATGAGACACGTGGAAGCCTGAAGGACGAAAGTTGCATGGTTGGGACGCGTGGTGGCAGATGCTTAGTTGACCGTTACAGCAATTATTATTTTAGATGTCTATATAAGTAGTATTGTTTGTAGTTTTCGGAGGTCCGCATTCCTATATTACTAAAGAAAACTCTCAATCTCGGTGCTGAAATGAGAAACGAGTGTTACTTTATGAAAATATACGTTTGCGTACCATTTTATATTCATGCAATAAATTTCCTTTATTTTACAAATTCATGTTGCCTTTTATGCCTTTCTTTCATGTCATTTACTTAAATTATGTGCATTGTTCTTTCATGTCATTTACGTAATTTTTATGCATCGTTCTTTTCAATATTTTTTTCACGCATTAAACACAAGTCAAACAATATTTAAACATAGTATAGCACAATAAAGTCCTTAGATTTCCTAGTTGATCCTGCAAGTAAGCTTTAATAAGAAACTAGTGGTTGCTTACCAAAATTATGGGTAAACAGGCACAAGGTGAGGAAGTAAAGGGCATTCTTTGTTGGTGAGTAAACATCACCTGCAGGATTGCATGGTCCTATATTGGCCAGATTCCTATCAAAATTCCTTCTCTCCACATGATTAATCTTCGCCATATAATAACTCTGATTTGCTTCTATATTTTAAGCTATTCCATCTTCCCTCCAAATTACAATCCTTTGGTGAAGTGAAGATGGGACTACCCCATGCCACGAATCCATTCACGGCCTAACAGTAAGTTATAATTGGCTCTCGCAGCAATTACCATAAACATGGTGGGTATGGTGATCGAACCCACTATCAATTCCACTTGGATGACTCGCAGAGTTTGGCCTCATTGCCTTCGCAATTCGAAAGCACCATGTTATGAGGCTTGATGTCTTTATCAAACATCATGATCCTCCTTATCATGAATTGTGACATCAAGTTCACTGATGCCCCTCCATCTGCTAGGATCTTATTGATCCCAACATTTTGTACATTTCCTCTTATAAATAGGGGTTTCAGGTGATTTTTCATCCCTTGATCTGGGCGTTCGAAGATCGCATTCCACTCTTTGACTGCATCATTATTCATTACGTACTAGCACACATGCCTATGTTTGGCCATCTCGATCTCATCAGTTTCTTCATCTTCATCTACCTTCGTTACTTGGTTGTATTCATAGGGTAATACTAAAACAACGTTATAATTTAAGTTGAGGGAAGATTCTCCGCCTGATTCAAAATTGTCACTCAGCATGTCTTCATCCTCCATTAGATTCTCAAATCTCTTCTCATTGATTTTTCATTGTCTTGGGGAAAATAATTTCCTTCCCAGTGGTAACCTCTCCTCAGTTTTCTTCGGGTTGACAGGGTTCTTCCCATTCGAAGGGGTTAACATTTTACAAAGATAAGGTGGTCCTTGCTTTAACTCATCCAGGTCCACTTTGCCTTCTTTGAAGGTTAAAGAGTTATTACATATGTCTTGTTCGCCCTCCTTGGCCTCGACATATGCAAGCCTCTCCTTTCTATTACTTTTGTTCGCTCTAGCCTTTTCATCCTTCAAGCGCTCTACTTGTCGAACTCTATCCGCCAATTAGGCCATATCTCTATGATAATTGGGATCTAATTTCTTTCTTATAGACAAATCTAACCCTCTTGAGCCATCTCAACCAATTCATGTCCAGACACTTGTGTGAAGCACCTTGCCTTTAATAGGTGAAACCTATTGAGATACTCATCTACGGGTTCACTAAACTTACATTTCACGTTGGCCAATTTGCTCAAACTTATCTTCGACTGGCCTATATTCAATTGTTCATGGAATAACCTTTCCAAACGAGTCCAATCTTGGATGGAATTGGTTAAGAGGGTGGTAAACCAAGTGAACGTTATAACAGCCCGGGCCATCGCATGGCGCTCCTGGAACTATTACCTCACGATCTTCTTTACCCACCTCTCTAGTAAAGTTTTTGCCTTCCTGGGGAATTGAACCATGTACCCTGGGGTTCAAGTACATGCTCAATCCATTCCCGCTACCAATTGAGCTACTACTTTTTATGTAACAGCCCAGGGCTCTCGCAAGGCGCTCTTGGAACTATTACCTCACGATATTCTTTACCCCCCTCTCTAGTAAAGTTTTTGCCTTCCGTGGGAATCGAACCATGTACCATGGGGTTCAAGTACATATTCAATCCATTCCCACTACCAATTGAGCTATGTCTCCCACCTCGGTAAGATACATGGCTATGTGTTCGACGGTCAATTCACTGGTGTCACAAGAGAATTTCGTGAATTTTGGGACTTTCCAGACCCTAGGTAATTCGGTTTGCAAGATGTACTCTGATGTGGGGGAAGTATAATTTGGCATTCGAAGGCTAACATTTACCCTATTTCGTGCCATTATCCTTTCGATCATGGCCGCCAGGTTATTTTCTCCTAACATCTCGTTTTGTCGAACGCGTTGGATAACCTCATCAGCATTCTGGTTTTTCGATCAACTAACATAACCTTTTGTGGTTCTTCTTACCTAGGCATATCATGTTGATTTCTGGGTGGTTTGACCCTTATTCCCTGATTTTGCTTGCCAATATTTTATGGGACTGGTTGGGCTTGGTTAATTGTTGGATCCTCTTAAAACGCTACACCCTATTTTTCTCTCATCCAATCACGACAAGGTGGTTGAATTTCTTCCCTGGGAGCCCCAAAGAAATATGCAATTTTCCCCCATTTGCGTTGCCATTTGTTGGTTCGCTTGGGCACTTTGTAAGTTCGTCTGGGTTGTATTATGGATTAAAGAGTTGAAGATAGTACTCATTTGTTGAGCGACTACCCCTACCATCTCGTGATTACTCTCATATATTTGCTGCCTCAAAATCGTCGAGGAATTTATGGTTAGTGTAGGCAATTGGGTAGAGAATCCTATTGGTCAGATATTTTGACCCAAATTATTAACACCAGAACCTGATCCTTGTAATTGTGAGAATGTTAATGTTAACGAATTTGTGTATGTGGATGTACTACTATGTAAATTTTCCATAAAAGACGTTTGCATGTCATATGGAGGATCTCGCATTGGGATGGAAAATCCTAGTGTATATGGCTGGATACATTGAATCCTGGGGGTCTTGGGGTCATGGGTTGATCCTGAGTCATTGCAGAGGAGATGTTTGGTCCACTCTGATAATTCGAGGGTATGGCCATTGAACCTGTCGTCGAAGGAATGGTCGTTGTACCTTGACTAGATGGTATGGCTCCGGTCATACTTGCAGCGACCATGCCTTCTAATATCGGAGGATGAATTTGTTTTACATTGTTATTGGAAGGGTTTCCCATCTTTCTATTGTATTTCCTTTTGGTAGTGATTCGTTGGTGTTGGCTAATTTTCCACTCTTTAGTCTCGTGCAACAATGTTAATCAGAATGATACTAAAATAAAAGAAAAACGCAAACAAATTTATGACTAAAAAACTAGACACTAGTCAGTGGGCATGCTAAATTGTTTACCCTGAAATTTGGTAAACAAGCGCTAGTCTTCCCAAAACACTATGTTCTGGTTATTTGCAGGATCGACTAGATTGACCCTAGGACATGTGTTTAGTTTTGATGTTTTGACGTCTTTCTGATACACATTCTTTCAATTGTTATGACTAGTTTACAAGTAAAGGGAATGTTTAAAATGAAATAAAGGCAGGAAATTAAAAGACTTTGAATCGAAAGTAAAGAAATCTAAAAGACTTTGGTAAAGATAAAAATTGGTAATTTAAATAAATTATGAAGAATCATATGTACATTCTCATAAACTCGTTTCTCAATATAAGTTGGTACTTTGAGTATTATTGAGTGTTTGTACAAAATTGAACATACTAAATCCTAACGCTAAGACTCTAATTTATATTAGTTCGACCATAATAGCCTTTTCCTATCGGAATGTCACATTGATTCCTTGCATGCTTCTCGATTTCTAAGGGTTCCATGCGTCCTTTCGGGATAAGATCAACCATTTGAATTTGAATCTTCTTCCTTTCGAGGTGCCAAACCAACCAATTTGACCGTCGAAGCAGTCTATTTCGAAAGCCTTCAAAAATATTCTAAATTTCATCTGCCTTTCGAGAGTAACTCCCTTCGCTAAAGCTTCTAGCAAGAAAAATCTTTCATGAGCTTAATATTTCGAACAACCTTCATAAGTTAGTCTTGAACTTCTCTTCGAAATACCTCTTCTTTTCAACAATTTTTATTTCACCTTAATACTTTCTCATTCGTCGAAATTCCCAGCTAACACATCCATATCAAATCAAATAAAACATACAGTACGATATTATAAAACAAATCATACAAAACATAATAGCTTAAGAGAAATCAAATTTACAAAAATCCTTATTTTACACTTATCTTTATGTATAAATATGCATGCTCTTATAACTACATGATCGAGATATAATCAACCCGCCACTAAGACACCACACATAATTCATCTCATATTAATCGGGAAAATAACCTGCCACTAAGGCAATCCGCAACTAAGCCAACCCTCCAGAAAGACAAACAATGCATATGCTACGAAATGATGATGCAAATGCAAATCAGACCACTTATGAAATCATATAATCATATAGTATCACATCATCCAACACGTCATCTTAAAATTTATTTCACATAATCACCCATCTCCATAATCGATTCACATCACAACCACACATAATAATAACAATCACTCACAAAAAGAATATTCATCAACATTACATAATCATACTCAAATACACCATATATCAAACTATTATTCTAAATTTGAACAAGAAATTAAAATTTATGGAATAACACTATACTTCAATTATCTCTTCTCTTTAGAACAATTATGCATTATATCATTTTATTCTATAATAACTAACTATTAGTTTCGTTATAATTAGTATGGGGAAGCGCCCTTACCTTAGATGTTTTTGTTCACAATTGCATTTAAGGATTACCACAAGTAAGATCATATCTTTATCATGCTTCCACATACTGATTTGAGTTTACATGTAGAACTTTTACTCTCTCGACTCCTCATCCTCCAATTGTTTCATTTTCGATCATTTATGAATAAATATTTAAAAATACGATATTAAAATACACTAAAAATACCAATTTCAAAATTTGGTAAAATAAAATTATTCTAAAACAAAATTCAAACTTGATTAAAATATCACTTACGTTCACCCCGTCGTTTTGACGTTTGTTTCGTGTAAATCAGAGTTACGGTCAGGCCCAACTCAAGGGGTAGGCCACCTAGGCTCTCCTACATTAGGCCTCTAATTCTTTTCCATGTAAATTCAATATATCTTATTTTTTATATAGTATAAATTTACTTTTGATTGTAAAAATGTTTAGGTTTTTTGGTTTTATCATTTATGTCAAAAACTAACATTATTATTATTATTATTATTATTATTACTACTATTATTATTATTATTATTATTATTATTATTATTAATAAAAATCGAGTAAATTGATTTTATTATCTATAGAGAAGATATCTATAATAATATATAAAAGGAATATTTTGTTTGGTGTAGCCTATTTTTCTACCACTTTTACACTTATAAAATTGTGTAATTTATATAATAATTTCTATTGAAACTACTACTTTTAACTTCCATATAACTCCTTACTATTAACTTTGACGTGCTGTATTTTTTTATAAAATTAAATTTAAATTCAATCGTACTGGTGGTTGAAATATTTTTTTTATGGGTTTCAGGGTTAATTATCATCTTTGAAGATTGGTGTTGTAATAACGTTTTGTAGTCTTTTCTGCGATCGTAATATATCTTTTAGCTTCTTCTTCAAAAAAAGTTAAATTTAAATAAAAAAATATCATTTATATTTTCATGCGCAATAAAAAGGGTTTTAAGAATCTAAAAATAGAATTTGAATATTTTGTTTTTTATTTTTTTGAAGAAAAAATATTTTATATTAGATATATTCATAGTTCGTCTTAAGTCTCCATATGTATTGGGTTGACCCTGATTACAGTGACGAAAATACGAACATAATACAAACCATAATTTAAACATGGTAAAAGAAAATTTAAAAGAAAATAGAAATATTTAATTTAGTAATCAATAGAAATAACATATTAAAATTTGTGACAAATCGAAGAAACTTTTTTGCACAGCTAATTTAACACCAGAACAGAATTTTAATTCCTATATGCATTTGCCGTTACTGTTGATGATGATGGAGGAGAAATTGCTAAATTGCCCGTACTGTAGCATTTTTTTAGAAATAGGTTGATTTTTTATTTTATTTTCATTTATTTGTTTGTTAGTTATTTAACTCATGACCTGGTCCATTTATTTAGTAACTTAACCTCTTTACTTTTATTATTTATCACACTAAATAACATACACATTTACTTATTTATTTTATTTATTTTTAATTAAAATATTAATATTAAGTATTCTTATTAAAATTCTATCATATTTACAAAATTATTAAAATATAAATAAAAAATTGTTGGCAAGGATTTTCAACTACTTGGAAAATCCAGCCAAAAGATGGATTTAGAAAATATTAAGTTTTGAAGACAAATACTTAAGTCGAATCTGATTGCTTAACTAAAAGTTGATAAGGTTTAAATTGTTTATTGGGCCTAAGAAAGACCAAAAGGCCCAAACGTGGGTAAAAGCCCATAAGATTTAAATAAAACAACTTGTATCACGCAAGAGATCATTTTTTGCGGGAAAACGACTGAGTGGAGAACGTGAAGTCGTGGATTGAAGGATACATGGAAGAACGTGGAGTTGATAACCTCCGTGAAATAGTTATTTTTATGCACTATAAATAAAGAACTTTGTACATAGTTTAAGAGGTTCACAATTTACAAAAGCCTACACGCTACACACTCAGAGTACCCAAGCGAAAGAGAAAAATGTGTCAAACAAGGGCTATGTATGTTTAAACCATTTACCTTTCTGCAAATTTTAATGTTATGTCATGCATTTGAATTCCTGTCGTTCTCTTTCTTTATTGTTGGTTTGATTTTCATCATGTATTTTTTACAAAACTATTATTTGCCGATCAAGCGTGTCGAACTCCTCTCTTTATTCTTGTTGGTTTGATTTTCACCAAGTACGTTAGTGAAAATACCTCTAGCAAATCCTGAACGTGTCAGACGTCGTGTCGACGCTATCATAGAATCAAAGGACTTCTCACAAAAATCTCTTGAAAACCATAGCACTGTTCTGAGATTCTCTGGTCGTTCTCGCAACTAACCTATAAGAAGAGATTAACGAAGTTTATCAAATCCAAAGGTAAACACAAATATAATATTATCAATTATTAAATTTATTAAATATCTATAAAATTACCATAACTTAGTAAGTACATAGAATTAATTTTAATATTATTAATTTATTAAAATAATTATTTCTATAATATATAATTACAATATAATGATATAAAAATGATCAAAACCAATTGTAAATAAATAATAAACTTATTAAATAAATAAATTTATTGTATATAAAATATAGGAATGTTACAACAAACACCTAAATGAATAAGTGCAGAAAGAGGATGAATTTTGAATTTTAGTTTTAAATAAGTCATTCAAATAAAAAAAATAAAAAAGAAGCTTTTAAAACGAATCAGTATTTTAATACCTAACAATGTTGGTTCAATTTGAAAACTAATATCTTCTAGAAGAAAGATTTATAAACAGATAATATTTAAGAATTTAACATAATTTATGATCAAATATACATTTTTAACTTCTTACATATATTTTTGTTTATATTTCACTCTAAAGTTAATAAATACTACTAATTTCTATAAATGAGTTTCTAGAAGACAGAGAAAAACAATTTCACGTATCTTTGTCATGGAAGTTTAATAATTATAGAAAGAGTTATAACATAAATAAAATACAGTAATACTCTTAATCGAAAATGATTATCATAAGTACCAAAAAAAAAAAAAAAAAAAAATGATTATCATAGGAGTCACTTTAATGTTGTTCTTTTCCTTAGCAAAAAAAAACATAAGCTTCTAGAAAAAACAGAGTTTGATTCTGTTAATAACTTAAGGGTCATGCTAACGAGTGCCCCAGTGGCATTGGTTAAGCATTCCTAATAAAGAAAATATGTATATTCAATGCATTAAATATACACAATATTTTAAAAAAAAAAAGTTAATTATCTATGTTTTCATGCATTGATTACATATATTTTAGGTAAAAAACTTATCAATGCATTAAATATACACAATATTTAAAAAAAAAAAGTTAATTATCTATGTTTTCATGCATTGATTACATATATTTTAGGTAAAAAACTTATCTTTTTTACTTTATTAAACAATGTTTTCAACTTATCTTTTTAATCTCTTAACCAGTACCCCTGAGGCACATTACCCACGTGGTTGAATTTCAAAAGTAATATCATTCCATTCCTGTAACAGGATATAATCATTAGTTAGTATGAGTTTCTAGAACAAAAATCACTTTTACCTGCATCTCAACCGCAAATATAGTTATTATTATTACTATTAAAATAAAATTTAATACTACCTTAAATAATTATTATAAATAATGTTTATGAATTAATTGAAATTAATTTAGTTAGTTAGTCTATATATAGCTACGAGGGAATAAGAAAAGCAATATAAACAATCTCAATATTTTCTTCCTGTGATAGCAACCCAATTTTAAGATGGAATTTGAAACTTTGGTTCCTTTGTTACTTTTTTCTGCAACTCTAATTTGGTTCATATTCTTATCCAAATTTAGATTATCAAAATTCCCAAAAACTCCCTCCTCCACCGCCACCGCCATTCCCAAAGCTTACCCTATTGTTGGTTCCGCATTTTCTTTTGCAGCCAATTTCCACCGACGCGTGCAATGGACCTCCGACATTCTCCAAACAATCCCTTCCTCAACCTTCGTATCCCGTCAAGCCTTCGGTTACCGCATGGTTTTCACAGCAAACCCCGCGGTGGTTCAACACATTCTCAAAACCAACTTTCCTTGCTACAACAAAGGTCCCAAATTTCACCAAACTCTATTCGAATTTCTTGGCGATGGAATTTTCAACGCCGACGGTGAAACCTGGAAGATTCAACGACAAATCTCCAGCCATGAATTCAACACTAAATCTCTCCGTAAATTCATTGAAACCGTCGTTGATGTTGAACTTGCTGATCGTCTTCTTCCTATTCTTTCCGAAGCTTACAACAACAAAACAATCCTTTCTAATTTTCAAGATATCCTACAGCGTTTTGCATTCGACAACATCTGCATAATCGCATTTGGATATGATCCAGAGTATCTCCTCCCTTCTCTTCCAGAAACCCCGTTTGCAAAAGCCTTTGACGATAGCTCGAGAATCAGCATCGAGAGGGTGAACGTCTTGACTCCATTGACATGGAAAGTGAAGAGAATCCTAAACATCGGATCGGAACGACGGCTGAAAGAAGCAGTTGCTGAAGTAAGAGGACTCGCCACTAAAATCGTTAGGGATAAGAAAAAAGAGCTTAAAGAAAAAGCAACGTTGGAATCATTGGATATTTTATCGCGATTTTTAAGTTCTGGTCATTCAGATGAAGCTTTTGTCATTGATATTGTAATAAGCTTTATTCTTGCAGGGAGAGATACAACTTCAGCAGCACTCACATGGTTCTTTTGGTTACTCTCTAACCATAGTCATGTTGAGAATGAGATTCTCAAAGAGATTAATGCAAAATCGGAATCAGTTAGTTTCGATGAGGTGAAGGATATGGTTTATACTCACGCGGCGCTATGCGAGAGTATGAGGTTGTATCCTCCAGTTCCTTTGGATCCTAAAGAAGCAGCTTACGACGATGTTTTGCCAGATGGGACTGTAATAAAGAAAGGGTGGAGGGTTATGTATCATGTATATGCTATGGGAAGGTCTGAGAAAATATGGGGACCTGATTGGGCTGAGTTTCGACCCGAGAGGTGGTTGCGTCGGGATGAGGATGGGAAGCAGAGCTTTGTTGGGATGGATCCTTATGCTTATCCGGTTTTTCAGGCTGGGCCAAGGGTGTGTTTAGGGAAGGAAATGGCATTCTTGCAAATGAAGAGGGTGGCTGCTGGAGTTCTGAGGGAGTTTAGGGTTGTTCCGGCGATGGCCGAAGGGGTTGAGCCGGAGTTTGGTGTGAACCTTACCTCGATAATGAAAGGTGGCTTTCCGATTAGGATTGAGAAGCGTTGCCATGCAAGTGAATGAAAAGAATAGCGCTGTGATTGTAACCAAAATAAGAGTTTCCCAAAATAATAAGGTGGTGTAGTATTAGGAGTGGTTCTGGCTTTACTCTGATTCTGGTTTGCTGATCTGCTCTGCTGTTTTGGTGTAGCCTAGTTCTGCATAGGATTGTTTCTTTGTTACTAGTGTATTTGTGCTCTTTCTGCAACATCAGTTTGTACTGGTTAATGGCATCTCTTATGCCAATTTCAATATATTTTACTTTTTTGCCTTTCAAAAAAAATAAGGTGGTGTAGTGTTGGGCCATTTTGTAATTTTTATTTTTTTGTTGCATAAAATGTTCTTTTGTGTGATCGTAACGATTTCCTTTATTTTGATACAAATGAACGTATACTAGTAACTAGTGTGATACCCGTGCGTTCGCACGGGTACCCGTCGTTTTGGCGCATTTGGGTTGAGAAAAATAAAAGGTATTAATAAAAGACTAAATTTGAGTTAAAATGGGATAAAATTATAAAAATAATAATATTAAAAAAATTGAATATTGAAAATAAAAAGTAATTAAGAAAATAAAGTTGATATTGTTTTAGATTGAATAATACAACTAAGGATGTATTTAAGAAATGTAGAGGTTCCATTGAAAAATAATTGGTTTTAAAAATAAAAGAATAATTAAGTGTTATTTTATTAGTATGCAATAAAAATTGAAAAGATCAATTATTTACTTAAATTATTACTCTTTTACCAACAGTAGAACAAAATGTGACCTGCATAAAGAATAGACAACACAATGTCGATTGTCCAATGCAATAAACTTAGTCACATTTACTTTCAACATATTAACATCGTTTCCCGTTAATATTGAATATTTTAATTAATAACTCTATGTTCCTGTTAATATTCAATAGTTTGATCAATAATTTTATGTTCCCGTTAATATACAATATTTTGATCAAATGAAGTTATCCAATTAAAAGTTTAAATTTAAGAGTATACATTGAACTGATAGTACATTACTTTTAACCTCGTATTTAACTATTATAATTTATTGATGGTATAAAAAATTATACATCAATGCTATCAATTAAATCATTTTTATTAAGCAGAACTTTTTACTGTAAATATTTTAACATATAATAAGAATTTTTATATTATTTAACTTGAATATGTTAAAAACTTTGTATTTGAAATCAAAATCAAACACAAGCTACTTGACATATTAAACCTAGCCTTAGGTTTTCTAATTAAAAATAATAAATGAGCAATACTTTACTTCCTATTTGAAAACACAAGAAATAGAGACAGTAGTTTAGAGACAAAGCCATTGCCAACTTTTACGCTAGTATATGCCACGCTACTAAGAAAAAATGAACGGTCTTTTACTTCTTATTTGAACAACATGTTGGTGATTTTAGTATCATCAATGCATTTTGGTAGTAATGTGATTTACTATAGGCCAATGCAATTATGCGTTAAGTTTGAAACGAGTTAGGGTAGTGCGGAGTGCACGCTCGTCGAGCCAAACATGCAATTGAATATGAGTAATAGAAACGGGGTTCCAAGGGGCGTAGCCCCTGGCGGGGTGCGGGGCAGCGCCCCGTCGGGGTCCAAGGGGCGGAGCCCCTGGCGGGGTGCGGGGCAGCGCCCTTTCCCAACGGACATAACAATTCGGTTTGAATAGTTGCACCCGATCCAACAGACATAACTGTTTCCGAAAAGGTGTGTCCTTTCGTCTCTATTATTGGTCTCCTATATAAGGAGTCTTTTGGTCTCAATTTGGTTTACGAAATTACACACTTCCTCTCTACATTCTGATCTGTTCTCCATTGTCAGAAACAGATCGTTCTTCAAGAATTATCCCCGCAAAGATTTCGTGAACCCAGACAAAGAATAGGGTCGAAATACTTTGTTCGGAAAGTGAACAAACACGATTCTTGAAGATATCCAGGATTATCATACCAAATATCTAACACAACAAAAGAAATAGAGACATTAATTAAGAGAAAGAATCATATGAAAGTCATTGTACTTGAATGAAATAATTAGTGAAGGTTATCTGTCAAAATTAAGGACAAATGGATAAGACAACAATCACATGAGAATAAAATCTTTCTGTACCAAAATTACAATCTTTTGACGGTGCCCAAGACGAGAAAAACGAATAGGAAAATACTTTCTATGTCTATTCCTGTTTGTTAAATTTGCTTCATTTGGAGATTTTCCCAGCAAAGGTTCCTCATAAAAACTTCCTTCATAGTCATCATCATCGTTTGGCTGATGGCATAGGTCAACTCTGCAAAAGGAACCCAAGTACAGCTTAGAAAGTAGTTCATATTTAGGTGAGACCTTGATAATGCTCTTATGCCGAAACATGTCGTCTCCATATCAAAAACAGTCTGAACTCCATGTCATGTGATTATGAGTCCGCAAGGGTATATCGTGTTGAACATATGAGTTCGCAAGGGTATATCCTGTTGAACATGTATCGACGACATGGTTATCACAGAAGAGTGCAAAAATGCCACAGTAATAGAGGTGTGATAAAAAGTATGGATCACTTATCTTTCAAATGGCGACCTCGGCACAACGGTTCACGCCTCATTCGGTTGGACATTCTGTTGTCAAATTCTGCAAGGACCTACGAATGCATAAACAACAATGCTGGTAGCAATAGAACACAGTAAATAGTTTCATTATTATATATAAGTAGCACGCGGAAGTATAACACAAACAACAATATTGCTAGTAGTAGAACATAGTAGTTCAGTTCTCTAACTAACGATCCAACAGAAAGTTACAGATAGAGAAAATCACTAACAAAAAAAGAATAATCAATGGATGTATATAAAGTTGTAGTATTATATATCATCAAAAGTTGTTAACACAATTACTAAATTTTTGAGCTTTGATTTGAAGTATAAAGACACGGTTATTAAATGTTCAATAATTGCAAGATTCTCGCACCTGCTGTAAACGTAAGTTGGTCAATCCTGAAGTGAGTGCTTGAGCAAGGACAATTAACGATCCAATGGCCATTGTAATATATCACTCTGCAAACCAGAGTTAACAACCTTAGCCATTGTAATAGATAATCAGTTTCACTTCCAATGTCATATTCAGAATATTCACTTTCAGCTTCACAATATTCGTTGGAGTTAGTAGAGAAAGGTTGGGCATCACTGGTAGCAGATGCAAAGTATGTTACAATAGAAAATGAGTCCCCAAACCCAAACTTAGACATTGCATCGGCATTAAAACCGTCTGATTGGGATGGTTCAATACTCTGATGTGCATAGTGTTGAGATTGAGCAGTTTCAACAGAACTATCGGCCTTGAATGGTGAATCACCAAATGGATCTTCAAAAGACTGCCAAAAGTTGAACCAACAGATAGATTATTTTGAATGAAAATTAAAATTTTAACAAAGACATGTGAATATATCTTACAATTCAAAGGATACATTTGAGCAAACTTGGCCAATTCTTTCTCTTGACGTTGCTGCTCTCGCTTTTGCCTATCATCCCGACTACTGCTACCATGCATTTCTTTCATTTGCTTGAAACACTTCATATTTAACATCAATGATTAAACATTAGATAGGGCTAGAGTGAGCTGAATATCTGTTACCTATTTTTTCAGGAGGGATCAAAATCACATTTGAAGCACATAAATATTCTTTCTCTGTGGAGAATATGTATTCATTATTGATCAAAATCACATTTGAAGCACAATGAAGAATATGTATTCATTATTGATCATAAAATAAATAAAATGTTCTGATAATCAATTTGTGAGTAACTGGAAACACAGGTTGACGAATAAAACTTTTTTCTTAATATTGTAAGCATAATAGTTTGTAGACAATTAAGCTTACTACTTATTTCCATTTCAATAAATCAAATTACCAGCTGCTGCTTGTAGTTAGTAAGTGATAGTTATGTATTATTGGTTTATAACAGAACTTCAAGGCTTATTTTGTACAACTATCTTTCTAAACCGTAGCAACATATATAAAAATCAGTTAACACCATTAATCTCTCCATTGTTCCCATCATATGTCGTCGTTCCACAATTTCAATTCCAACAAACACGACACCTCTACCATGGCTAGTTAAATCCAAACCAGCCATTTCTTCCTCAGCAGAAGTCCACAGCAATTTCATCTTATGAAGAATAAAAAACAGTGTTGCCATAGTAACACTAACCCAAACAACAATAGCCACAATCTGCACACAATGTGCACCCAACAACCTTCCACCACCTCCCAAAAACAAACCATAAGGCCTATCCGTCGAACACCCGTAAACTTTCATAACATACTGTTAACGTCATAAACGTGAAACCTGTGATGAAAAAAATTCATAGAGCAGGTGGTAAGTGAAGTAGCTCAAAAGGTTAATAAACTGATTGGTTGAGTTTTTGCACTTGTAACATGAACTATAGTTGTAACACCAGAATGATTGTTGTATCATACTAAAGCAAGCAGATGAATTAGTGCTATTTAATAAAATAGTAAGAAAGCATATGGATTAGTGTTATTTAATAAATTAGTAAGAAAAAGGGAGACATGCTATATTGATTATTTCCTAATTGTAAGGAGCTGCAATTTCGGTTGCCTACGCAATAGTAAGAGTTATCAAGGTGTAAAATACCTGTGATGAAAAAAATTCATAGAGCAGGTGGTAAGTGAAGTAGCTCAAAAGGTTAATAAACTGATTGGTTGAGTTTTTGCACTTGTAACATGAACCATAGTTGTAACACCAGAATGATTGTTGTATCATACTAAAGCAAGCAGATGAATTAGTGCTATTTAATAAAATAGTAAGAAAGCATATGGATTAGTGTTATTTAATAAATTAGTAAGAAAAAGGGAGACATGCTATATTGATTATTTCCTAATTGTAAGGAGCTGCAATTTCGGTTGCCTACGCAACAGTAAGAGTTATCAAGGTGTAAAATACCTGAATAAGTTGGCCATTGTCAGTTGCAGATATTGTAGATCCATAGACACCAGTTGGGATGAAAGATAGAGGCGAACAAAACCTCAAGAGCAACATTTTTGTGTTTCTCATAGAGTTTCTCGGCAAGGTTACGGAGCATGGCCGCCGGCATCACCGATAGAGCTTTCGCCCAATATCTTCATTTCCTTTATCTTCATTTGAATGGAATACGTTAAATGGAATAAGTTAGACACCCAATCATTTCCTTCAACTTATTTCAGAAAATTTGAATGGAATAAATTGGCCACACAATCTCTTCATTTCGTTCATCTTCATTTTTAACCACTGTCTTCAACACCTCATTTTTTTGCTAACAGGGGATTATACATTTCAAACCAGATAAATCCTTTGATGATGAAAAATCTACAAAACAAATATCCATAAAATCCATTAAAAAGCAAAGAATCAGAAGAAAAAGAAAAATAGAGATTGAAAAATGAACTCAGTGAAATCAAAGCATTTAGGTATCTAACATAAAAAACCTAAATCTAATTCCAAGAATAATCAATTGTTCAACTTTTAAGCTAACATCCGATTTTACATCCAGCTATTCAAAACCATACAACTACCAAATCAGTTAATCACAAACCTGATGTGGTTGTCGCTCTTATTTTGCTTTGTTTTTTCTCCTTTCTTTACCCATTACTTTCAAACATCAAAAAATAAAAGATGTGCAAAAAGTTTGGAGCTTTCACCGCAAATCTATCACAGCAAAACCGCACACTACCAGAAACATCATAGCCACCATTGTCACTCCTATTCTGATTGGTACCCCTTTTCTCCTTGATTTCACTTTAATCCATGATTTTGATTTTTGTTTGCAAGAGAGATGGGAGTGAAAAAAGAAGAAAAAAGGTTTCTTTAAAAGAGAGAACCATGTCTGAGAAACTAAAGAGAACCATGTGTGGGAAGAAACCAAATATTGGAAATGACAAGAGAGGGTGGCGTGAATGGATGTTCATGTCTGCAGAAGAGCATGCTTTTGCAAAAAGTAATTAGGGTTTTCAAAAAATTTAGGGAAGAGAAGAAAAAGTGGTGGCAGATACCCATTCCCATTGTTGCAATTTTTCGGGAAGAGAAGAAAAGTGGTGGCAGAAAAAGTAAATAGGCTTTTGCAACTTAATTGAAATTTCTTTCACGTGTTTCAATTGGTTTCTAAGCAAATATCCTTTTGTTTGGAATAAATCAGTAAAAGACATTATTTGCCCCAAAAATGTTAATTTAAACTAAGATAATCAAAGGGTATTATGGTGAATTCCAGAACAGCAAATTTTCTTATATTATAGATTCATGATGAGATTGGGCAGTATACCTAAAATGTTCATTTTTACGATGTTAAAATTGTAATGATATTGAAGGGGAGTGGGGGTGATGTCGTGGAAACTCTTACTTTTTCATTTGAGGAACAAAAACCGACATACTCCCCTCTCTCTCTCTCTAAGTCTAAGAGCACTCCATTATTTGAATGTGAATAATTGAAATGTTTGATGATTAAAAACGAAGGGTAAAGGGAACGAGTGTGGTAAAGATTAAAGAGGGGTTATATTAGATGATTGCATATCCCACACAAAAATCATGCCTCTACTGTGAATGTCTATTGTTTTTTATTATTTTATTTAAAATCTCAAATTACTTCATATTTTAAGTATTATGTATGTTTTATACTAGAGAAGTACTAATATTATTCGGTGTAGTGTAATATTGTAGCGTCAAATTAGCATACGTTTGACATTTCCACGTATATATTACTTTGTTTTATATATTATTTCCATTAAAGCTTCCTTTTAATTAGGCACGTTTTTTAATGAAAATAATAAATAAAACAAGATAGTATACTGAATACTCCTTCCGTTTTTTATTATAAATCGTTTTAAAAAAAAATTGTATTTAAATATAAGTCGCTTTACAATTTCAATGAATAATTAATACTATTTTTCTTATTATATTCTTAAATATTTATTATTTTCTCTCTTTCAATTATATAAATTTATCTTCCACATGTTATTAATGAAGGATAATTTTGTAAAAACTTTCATAATTTCTCATTTTCATACAATAATTATTATTTTCCTTAAGCTGTGTGAAAAGTCTAAAACGACTTATAATAAAAAACGGAGGGAGAAAATTCAGTATAAAATTTTCATTTTCATTATTTTCATTTTATTTTCATTTTATTTTCATTTTCATTATTTTCCTTAAATATTATTTTCCTTTATAGTTTTTTAATATTTAATTTTTTTTTGACAGATAATATTTAATTTACATCTTGAAATTTGTGTCTGTTAATAGTTGAATCATTACTCAGATAAGACTATTTACAATGGTTTCCAAATTCAACACCCTACTTTTTCACATTTTATACTCCACATCATCTTTTCTCTCTCTTCCACCTAATAATTCAACACAAATTCAACTTTTACTCACTACAATAGTTTTGTTTAATAAAATTCAACACCCTACCCCACTACTTTTATTTCATATTCTTATTTTCTTTGAGAAAATGAGTAATGCACTGACAGTGTAAAAAAGTTTTACACTGTCATCCAATCACGACCATGTATCCTACCAAGTCATATTGTTACTTTTAAATTACTAAGATGACATGGCAGATTGATATATTCTCATTGGATGACAGTGTAAAACTTTTTTATACTGTCAGTGCATCACCATTAAACCCATTTTCTTTTATATTTTTGTTTTATTATTATATATTAAAATTAATTATATATTAATATTATTATCAATTGAAATTATGAAAAATGATGAATTTTAATATTATTAATTATATATTAATATTATTATCAATTGAAATTATGAAAAATTATGAAAAAAGTGGAATTTTTTGGTGTGTCCAAATCAAATGAACCAAGTCTCTATTTATAGATAAAAAAATGATGAATTTTGGTGAAAATAAAAATAAATAAAAAATCTATTTACTATAAAATAAATGACATTAAATAATTATCATGAAATAAAAATATAAACACTCACAACAACCAATAATAATTTGCCAAAAATATTATGTGACCCCCACTAATTTCTCATTCAACATGTTGAATGTTTTCAACACTAAATAAACCACATCACTTTCAACATATGATTCAACACACCATTGTACCAATTCAAAATTCTAACACCTCTATTATAAATAGTCTAATAACATACGGTGTAGGATATTAGTGTCACTTTTAGTGTCACCATAGCATTCCTCTAATTAGAGTTCAGAGTGACTCGCGTTTTACTATTGAAACATTCACCAATTTTCCTCATCCTTTAACAAATGAAAATTAAATTTAGAAACTGCTTCCACAATATTAAAAATTTCAAAATATTACATATATTTGTTTTGATGAGTTTGAATGCATATTGTTTTATATATGTTGGTGCAGGGCTCTATTCCTCTTCTTCAATTTTATAAGAAACGGATTATAATAATTGGTAAACATTCATTTAGAAAATTTTGTATAAGAATTGTTCTTTCTATTATAATTATTGGTCACACGTTGTACCCAAAAAAAAATTATTGATCACACTAAAAAGAAAAGGAAAAGAAAATATTAAACTGAAATTGTGTGTATAGTTCATAATAGTGAGCAATTTATTTTTAAATTTTAAAATAAAAATAAAGGAGATAAAATAATAATAAAATTTATTATAAAAAGTTATGGATAATTATCTCTTTATAGGAATGTAATTTTTCACCACGGCGTTTGTTTCACGGTATAAAGAATTAATCTCAAAAATAATTTTTTTTCAAGCATGACATTCTAAAAAAAATTATAAAGATGTTTGTGTAGTAATTTTAAGAATTTTTAATTATTTAATTAATAATATATTATAATTTTAGATTAAAAAATAATTATAAAAATAAAATAATATGTAGTAGCGGGGTAATTAATTATTTTACATAAAATTTGATGGTAAGTGTGGGAATATAAATTTCTCACCCCCTATAAGAGGGGATACGAAAGTCAATTCCCTTCTAACAAACATAAGTATATATATGTTCAATCTCAAATTGTCAGAAATATATTTTGTATCCATAAAACAAACACATCAATACTAATATAAAATAATTAAATTATGCATAGATTAAATTCTTAAGAATAGGAGATGAATGAATTGGCTAATAATCTCCAAGATCATTTCTCGACCTCTCTTAAGAATGCTTAATACTTTTTGAGTACCAACCATCCTTCCTTAGTGGTTTCCTTAGGAGTTTATCCTTCCTCTTCTATTTCTCAGGCTCTGTCTCTTCTTCCTCTAACTAGTGTGTGTTCTTAGATTTAGGTGACTGCTTTATGCTTAAGTGTTCCCTACTTTGCTATCTACTGCTCTATGTTCGTTGTGCTTTCATTTTTGTGTTCTTTTTTCATCTACCTTCTCCCTTTAGACCATGGCAAAATAGTAAATATATTCAGATCTAACCCACTAAAAAAACAAAACTCTTTTAGTGATTAAATCACCTTAAAAAACATGTCATCTCAAATTTTGTGCTAGGGGGTTTAACCCCTCACAAAGTTGCTGGAAAATTAACCCCTAGCAATGCCTATAAAAAAGTAGACTATTTTTCTAGGCTACAGAGTAGCAGGTTGGCGCGGTAGAGTGATGTGATATATTTTACTAAGGATTAACCCCTTGATAATATAATATAACATGTTAAACTTTACGAGAGCTAACCCCAATGCATCCTACTTACATCTTAGGCAAAGAAGAGGTAAGTAAAAAGGTAGATCAAAAGCTCTACAGAGGCATGATCGGATCACTACTCTACCTAACTGCATCTAGACCTGATATTCTGATTAGTGTGTGTTTATGTGCAAAATTCCAATCATATTCTAGAGAATCACACTTGACTGCTGTCAAGAGAATTCTGAGGTATCTGAAAGGTACTACTAATGTTGGACTATGTTACAGAAAATCCAAAGAGTTTAACTTAGTAGGTTATTGTGATGCTGATTTTGCTGGAGATAGAATAGAACGTAAAAGTACATCTGGAAGCTGTCAGTTCCTAGGAAATAATCTAATCTCCTGGTATAGCAAAAAGCAAGCCACCATTGCAATATCAACTACAAAAGCAGAATATGTTGCTGCTGCAGGCTGCAGCACTCAAATGCTTTGGGTGAAAAGTCAGTTAGAGGATTATCACATCTATGAGCGTAAGATTCCTATTTTCTGTGATAATACTTCTACTATATGTCTTTCTAAAAATCCTATTCTTCACTCTAAAGCTAAACACATAGAAATTAAGCATCATTTCATCAGGGGCCATATTCAGAAAGGGATATTAAGCTTAAACTTTACTGATACAGACCATCAATGGGATGATATTATCATAAAACCAATTTCTGAAGATAGATTCAAGTTCATTCTAAAGAATATTAGTATGGATTTGTGTCCTGAATGAAATCATCTATTGTGCTTATAGTTGAACTATCTGAAGTACAACTTGTTACAAGTTATCATCTAGAAATATTTGACCCACTCGGTTCAGAAGTTTGTTTTCTAAGATGAGTCAGAAGTTCAGTAGATAAAACTTCCTATCCACGTAAATCTGAGAATTTGAGCACATGTTCAATGTCTGAAAGGTCGCGCGTGTAAAGCAAAATGAGTAATAAGTCATTGGTAAATGTTGCATTAATTTCTCTACGTTATCCCTAAAATGTTTTTAATCATAACACTACTATTTCTTGGTCATTGAAACATTTCTTTCTTTTCTCTTCATTTCATAATGCATGCGAGTCTATGCATTGATTACCTAGGTCAAACGTTTCCTCTCCTCATCAATCCCCTATAAAAGTTTTCATGTGTCAAAATTTTCTAAACATCCAACTATCCAATTCGCGTCAGTTTGTTCTCTCACTCAAAAACTTCTTTCCATCATGACATCACAAACAACCCTCAATGTCATAAAAGAACATAACTTATGGTGAACCAAAAGAGACAACTATTACATCAACCTCTGCCATAAACAAGGGTGGGAATCCTACATTTCTCTCTTGAATGGTTCTGTCCTTCCAAATCTAGTAAAAAAATTCTGGGTAAATGCTTCAGTCAGTGAAGATAACCTGAGTATTACTTCCTCCATTCATGGAATTCATCTTACAATTTCTGAAGCATCCATTGCTGAAGTAATTGGATGTCCAGCCAGGAATTATGTTGTATGTCTCACTGTCTTTGACTATGCTAACGCCTTTGTCATTCCAAACGACTTGAGTAAACTAGCTCGTCATCTTAGAAACAACCCGTACTACCTTTCTTCATCTAAACAAGTCTGGTTTAGGTTGATTCTCTCAAACCTCATTCCTCGATGAAAATTCCATAAAATCCTGTATGCTAGAGATCGATTCTTGATCAATCGCTTGGAATCAAACGAACCAATAAATCTTGCTGCGATCATCTTTGGACACTTGAGAGAGTCCCTAATAGCTTTCAAGTGTGGTCAAGAATTCTTCATACCCTATGGAAGAGTTCGGCCAGCGTGTTTTGAATCTGCAGGAATAGTGAACACACTTCGCACCTTAGAACTTCCAAACAAGAGGGAAGCACTGTATGCTGAGCGCTGTGATCGTTTTTTCTTTCATGGAGGGTATTAAGAATTTAACTACTAGGAGTCTGTGTTCCTTGAGTCTGTATCTGTCATTTTCTGATCAATGAATGTTCTCTTTTTACTGTTTCTGTCTGGGATAACATGATGTTTTTAATGCTTATAGCAGTCCTACCTGACTAAAATAACTCATACATTCTCATACATCATCATAAGTTTTTGATTATGAGAAAAGGAGGGAGAATAATTATAGAAACAAACATGTTAATTAAAACCTCTTAGAAATTTTGAAGAATCAGAAAAGGGTAAGTCTTATTTTATATCAAATACCCTGAACGATCTAAACATTATCTAGACAAGTCTTAGGAATTAAAGAATATTTTTAATAACTTGCGTACCAGAAGTTTCTGTTGTTAAAAGAATGCAGGAATATATATTCTTATAACTTTTGTGAAGATGCGCATATAAATAGCCACATCCATCAAACTTCTGAAGAATCAAGTCAAGGAGAAAATTATTCAGGGAAGTTAACTATTATATTTCTCTTTAAATATTTATTTCAGGGGGAGATTTCACATCTCAGGGGGAGGATGTTTCTCTCATATACAACATTTCTGAACAGAACGTAAATGTTTTGTCATCATCAAAAAGGGGGAGATTGTTAGAACATAGTTTGGTTCTAATCATATTTTAGTGTTTTGATGATAACAAGCAAATAAATTTTGTATAAGCAAACATGGTACTCTAATTATATATTTATGATTTTAGAAGATGTACCAGTTCCATCACAATCAAAACTTGGAATATATATAAAGTTGGATAAATGCAAGAGATACTCAAGTCTTCATGCAACTTATGATACTGCACCAAACCGCTGCGAATACATCTACATCAGAAGCTGAAATACAAGGCTGGTCAGAAGATCACAAAGACTAATTCAAAATAATACCGTTAAAGACATAATCATTAGAAAAACGGCTGCAACACTCCAAAAGTGCAATTTCCAAGGTTGATTGAAGAAGCTATCCACATGCAAATCCTTGGAAGAAAACAAAAGCTGAGACAACACGCAAACCATTTAATGTTGCGGAAAGGAGCTAAAGTTAATGGGCAAAATCTTGAGACTATATATACTCATGATCCCTTGAATCAAAATAACACAATCACACACGAGAACATTATTACTCTGAAAAATCATCAAGTGTGAAGAAAAACTCTCTGAAGCAAAACTCCCATATTCATACTCTGAGTTCATTACTTTGTACTTAAACTTAGTGAAATATCACAATGGTGATTACAACTTTCTAGAAGCAACACTATACATTGTCATCAGAAGTTACATGGTAACTAAGTCCTTGAGAGACCGATGGGGTCAGAAGTCTCAAGAAGTCTAGGACTAGTTGAGTCTTAGAAGTTGGTTAGTCACAAACAGTTGGTTTGTGTAGGATTGTTAGTCACCAGCATTTTGGCTCGTGCACTGTATTGTGAGTCACGATAGTTGGTCGTGCAAGTGTAATCAGGTTCTGATTATAGGGGATTAAGTCCTCGTTGAGAGAGGCAAATCACATTGTTGAGGGTGGACTGGAGGTAGCCTTATTGAGAAGGTGAACAAGGATAAAAATAATTGTGTTCTGTCTATCTTTCCTTCATCAAGTTAAAAAGAATCACTTATTCAACCCCCTCCCCTTCTAAGTGTTTTCTCAATCTTCACGGGTATCTTCCTTTCAATCCAAATCTAAACCCAAAATAAAGAAGTTGCCAGAAAAAGGAAATTTCCTTTGTCAAAACCAAGCTTTTTCCAATTTGGAAATGGTCTTAATTTGATCTTTGAAAGGAAATAAACTCTAAGAGATCTAGTTGGAAGAACCTTAAAGTCGAGTTGGCAAAGATCTTGCACATGTATTCATGTATCTAAAATTATCTATCCTCATGAATACTCATTAGTATCCGTCCAATTAAGAATGTATGGTCTTCTTTTATCAAGATTTCACATATAAAAGTATCACTTCCAAGTGACCGTTAAAACTCACATGTTACCAACCCATTAAGATAATCTAGCAACATTCAAAAGTTGTTAATTTGAAATTAACAAAACCTAGAGTAACATTGATGTACAACTACATGCCTAAGCATCAAACTAGAGGAGGTCAATAGTTTATTACCAATCATGATAGATTTAACTAAATCGAATAGATAGAAATTATAGCATATTGTTTAATCAATCTAAAATCAAGAATAATAAGAATGGTGTACCTGATAAGATTGATGATATTGCCTTGAGGGGAGATAAGATGAGAGGATTACTACCCTCATTGTCGTTTAGGGTTTTCATAATGTATTAATCGTCTAATGGAGCAATGCTTAAATAACTAAACGGTTGAGGGCATAGACCTCATTGGGCTTAACTGAATGGTCCAACCCATCACGGTCCATTCAGGCATAAAGTCCGAGTAAATAATTCATCAATAATTAATGTTTAATAATATTGACCATAACATAATTAATTAGTAATTAATTATTTCAATTCATATTTGATTAATTAAATAATTAATCTAACAATCTCCCACTTGGATGACAATAATTAATTATTAAAAATATTGATTCTAATATTAGAATATCAATAATGATCAAAACACCAATCAATCCAAAGAGAAGTAAATTTCAACGCTATAGAAATTGTATCTGATAGGGAAGACAAATCACACAAGTTAAAATTCACAACTTATATCAACAATGATGAATCTAGAGTAACATATTTAAGTTAAGAGTAATATGTTATAAAGAATGGCCCAAACAAATGATATGCTAATAATAAACTCCCACTAACCCAAAACATATCATAAGATTTACTCATGTGTATAAGTCTTTGGGTTGTGATTATACTAGTGAGTTTTTAAAAACAACAACATAAAATCTATGTTTTAGTCTTAATAATGTTTATTTTTCATTTTTTTTCTAAATTGAAACATTGCTTTTGACATCCTATAACAAAAATTAACATTATTAAGACTAAAACATAGTCAAAATCACAATTTTTTAAAAAAGTGGTATTTCAAAAATGATTTTTATGAAAATCTATTTGAAATAGCTTCAAAATTAAGTGATTTTTTTTGAAATTTTGATATCCAAAAAAAATTCAATAAAAAGATGAAATACCTAAAATAATATTTTAAGAATAACTATTCAAACCAAATTTTCATTTGAAGCTTTTATGAAAAGTTTCTTTGTAAATTTTTTTACACAAAATCATGTAACTCTATAAAAATCATTTTTGAAAATAGTTAAAACAAACGGGCTCAATTATCATCATTAGAATTTAACAAACTCAACCACATATTTTGTTTGTAAACATAATATACCATTATAGATATACTTTCACATGAAACAGTATGATGGTCATATAAAAGGTTTACCATCATTTGAGTGACATCAAATCCCTATAATTTTAAATATATGATTATATACAACATCTTAATAATTCACTCAAAACTCAAATGCTACAAATATAACTACACACATTTGAGAAATATATTATGTTATACGCAGCGGAAAAATATGAGACTTTAATTCAATTAATATTAAGGATATAACACAAGTAGTCGTAAATTTCCATCAATAACATAAGATTATACTATCCTCAATATAATTCTCCATAAAATAATATTATATTAAATAAATAATATTTATTTCACATTTCTATACAATTGACATGTTAAATTCTCCCATTTGATAGAGGATAATAGTTGAATTATTAAACCAAAAATTTGAAAATATTTAAACAAATATTTAACTATTTTCTCTATCACACAATGATCATGTCAATTAACGTCACACCGATAGGGTATGTCCATCATTTACATAATAATAGAGACTTGAAATCCATTTTAATAAAAAATATTAAATAAATTATTTGATTTCATAAAGTATTACATGTCTTTAAAGAATAATTTCTCATTTATTATAATCTTAAATGATAATATCAACATAAATAAATAAGAAATACAATAACAATGTACAAATATTGTGTTACAATTTGTTTTTAATATCAATAGAGTATTTGAATCATAATTTACAAAATTATAAATCACAAGTACATTGAACAAAAATAAATTATATTTGTAATAACATACCGATAGGATATAACTATTATCAATAAAATATTTATTAAAATTAAAATGGATTTATTTTATTTTACTAAACAAAATTTGTACATTTGTATTCACGATAGATGAGTTACAATCTTACAAAATTTAAAAAATATATATTTTATTCAAAATAGAAAATTTTGTATAATTGTATCTCCGATAGGTAAGATTACAATTATTCAAATTAAGCGTTATTATCTAGAATAAAAACTCTCCAACTAAGAAGATTTCAAATATACTCAAAAGATTAAATTTTATTTATTTGAGTATATAACAAAAAGTCAATTTATGAAAATAAATATAGAGTTTTAATTTCAGAATATTGTAAAAAATAACAATAATTAATTTTATATAATCACACCATTTTAATTAAAAAAAAGTGGATAGTAATATTGTAAACAGATTTATCCATATGGGTAATTATATAATAAATCATAGGAGGTTCAAAAATTATTATTCAAATTATGACTAACCTCAAAGAGTTTGACTTGCATCCTTTAGTAGAGTCTTCATTTACCTTGATGCAGTGATTAACATTGAAAATTAAAATCAATTGCAAAACACTAATATTCATATAATAGCTATAAAAAATTGATAGAATTTAATATAATATGGATTTATGAAAAACCTTGTAGAATCAATGTGTACGTCAAGAAATAGAATACGATAATATTGGTTAGAAACGTGAAGTATTTATAATACTTCCAGCTTAATAATGATTGTATATAATTTATATGAGAACATTAATAGTATAAAATAATTCACATTCATTCCAAAGAGTAGAATATCATCTGAGAGTAGAGGATAGCAAACATAAACCCTTATTGATATGTGTGATAAAATAAATATGATGGATTAACTCAAAGTTTGATACAAATAAATTAGGTTTCGTGTGATTAAAAACTGAAATCACAAATCAATTTCAAATTGTCATCTATTTGATTTGTGGCTAAAGGTTTATTCCATGAAACCATATTCATAAATTTTAGAATAGCTATAATATGTATCTAATTAGGTTCTAATACCAATTGATAGATTTAACTAAATCGAATAGATACAAATTATAGCATATTATTTAATCAATAATCAAGAATAATAAGAACGGTGTACTTGATAAGATTGATGAGATTGTTGTTGAGGGGAGAGAGTATGAGAGGATTACTACCCTCATTGTCGTTTAGGGTTTTCATAATGTATTAATCGTCTAAAAGTGTTACAACCGACATAATTCTTTGTGATTAATTAAACTAGTTATCTCTTTCCTTCTTTTTCGTGATAACAAAATCTCATTCCTTGTCTCATTGCAACCTTCAACACCACTTACAATTTTAAACCGAAAAACTCGTTGAATGCCTCTTCTTCCACTCCCATCCACCATCAAAATCTTAAATTCTCTATCCCTTTTCTACCATCACCGCATATCTTCCTTTCAATCCAAATCCAAACCCAAAATAAAGAAGTTGCCAGAAAAAGGAATTTTCCTTTGTCGGAACCAAGCTTTTTCCAACTTGGAAATGGTCTTCATTTGATCTTTGAAACGAAATATACTCCAAGAGATCTAGTTGGCAGGACTTCAAAGTCAAATTGGCAAAGAGCTTGCACATGTATTCATGTATCTAAAATCATCTATCCTCATGAATGCACGTTAGTATCTGTCCATCTAAGAATGTATATTCTTCTGTTAATAAGATTTCACATATAAAAATATCACTTCCAAGTGAGCTTAAAATTCACATGTTATCAACCCATTAAGCTAATCTAGCAACATTCAAAAGTTGTTAATTTGAAATTAACAAAACCTAGAGTAACATTGATGTACAACTATCCCACAAACCTAAGCATCAAACCAGAGGAGGTCAATAGTTTGTTACCAATCATCCTTTTCCTTGCCTTCAAAAATCACACTAAGATTACATAAGTATAATAAACTAATAGAGAAACCTATTTCCACTAGGTTGGATAACCCCAAAACGATTACCAGTCTAAGATTGAGTGAATTGACTATGATATCTAGCAAAAAATGACCATTCTCCATAAAGTGTGTGGTCGTAAAATTTCCCTTCACTTCCACTTACATGATAAAGTTATCTTGATAAGTCTCAAATCTCTAATCCATAGGTCACACTCCTATTTTGTTTTACAATTTAGACTAATAGACCCAATAAATATCACTGTTTTTTTTTATTTTCCAAGAAAATTTCAAACCCTAATAAGTATTTTTCAAAAAAAAATCTTTAAAAAAAGGTGTTATTAATAGTGAAATTTAGGGAAAAAACAATTATTCCTCCTTTTTTTTTTGTCGGTAAAATGATCATTCTTATTCTTCTTACATTTGAATACTTATTACTCTAAGACCTAAGTTGATCTCATATGTGACATTAAAATATAAAAATTGGATATAGTATTGTTCCTTCTCTAATTTTATATCTCCTATTATATTCATAATGAAATTTAGAGAAGAAAAAAAATCATTTCTCCATTATTTTCTTTGTAAAATGATCATTTCTCGTGCATTTTACTTATTATTCTAAGACTATGTTTGGATAGAGTAAAATGAAAGGAGCGGAATGAAGTGGAACATAATGGAGCGAAGCGGAATGTAATAAAGTTGTCATTTTATTGTTTGGGTATTTCATGACAGAATAGAGAAATGGGTATAAAAAATGATAAAAAATGATAAAATAAGATGAAATGCATTTTATCCGGTTCCACTCCATTTCATCCGTTTTTAAACAATGAAACATCAATTTATATCATTTCATTCCATTCCATCAATTCAAACATACTCTAATACCTAAGTCGATTGCATATACGACATTACATGAACATCTTATATGATATTGCTCCTTCTCTAATTTTATATCTTCTATTATATTCATCAACTTATACTTATTTCAAAAATACACAAAAATAAATTGAGAAAAGCTATTTCTACACCATTTGTTTACATCTACACCGTAAATGTTGATATATGGTCTACAAATTTTAGTTTTTTAATAATTAATTTTCCTTGATTTATGTGCAAAACAATAATTTGCTTTAAAGCCCTATACGGTGTACTAAATTTGAGTGTACAAATAGCACAGCTCAAATAAATTATACCAAACTAGTACTTTAGACCCGTGCGAGGCACGGGTTAAATATTTTATAAGTAAAAAATCTCATTTTAAAAACACTTATAATTTACAAATCTTACTTATAGCAATTAAATAAAAAACTATATAAAATAGATCTTTTATTTAATATATAATAAAATAAATTGAATAAAAAAAGACAAATTTGTGTTTTTCATAAGAAAGTTGTGTTTTTTATACATCATAATTGTCTCATGTCTAAGATATAATACTTATAACAATTTTTTAGTATAAATACAATTTGCATAGGTATATAATTATGTGTAATTTCAATGTACATATTTCTAATACTAAATTTAAATATTTCATAAACATTAATTTGTATTTTAGTTATAAACTAAAACCCATTTTTAATATGAATCTATTCAATAATAATAATAATAATAATAATAATAATAATAATAATAATAATAATAATGATGATATATAATAATATAAGTTTTATGTTATAAAATTATATCATCTCATTCACTAAAACAAAAACAAAAATGATATACTACATTAGCCTCTAAAATAATTTACTAACACAAATGAAAAATGACTCTTATGATATTTGAAGATAAGAATTTGAATATAATAAAATATATTAAATTAATTTATTGATCTTTATTAAATATAGTAGAAGAATATAAATTGTCCAAATTTTACCATATAAAATTTTAAAGTAATAAATTAGTGTATTAATCAAATATTTTTAAAATTTTTAGAATAAATATTAATATTTTATTTTAAAAAATACAAACTTTTTTGATAAACTAATATTTTAATATAATTGGTTACACTTTAATAGTGTTTGTAATTATAGTTAATTACATGTGTTTTTAAGAAAAAAAATCACAAATAAATAAAGTTTATGGATACAAATTATTATATATTATTTTATACATTTTTAATAAGATAAAATTTAATTTTGATGTAAATTAAAATTTATGTTAAACAAATTTCAAATTCTCAAAATAATATTAAATTTAATTAATTATTTAATTATTGTTTTAAATTCATACATTTGTTATATGTTTAAAAGAATAAATATGTAAGTCAAGTTTCTATGTAATGGTCAGTAGAAAAAAAAATAAAAAACTATGAATATAGAGAAAAAATAAAATTGAAATAAAAAGTAAAAAGATATCAGATAAAAAGTTATTGTTTAATTAGATCTATTGGAACATAATAAAAATAAATATTAATAACAATAAATATTAATAATTATTATAATAAATAATTATTATTATTATTATTGATAATAATAATAATAATAATAATCAAAATTTTAATACTAAAATTAGTATAAAAATTGAAATGATAAAAATAATGAGAAGGAGGTATATCTATATGGTAACGACAATAAAGCTAAATATGGATTATTGTGGATTTTAAATATAAGAGAAATAATGAAATACATTAATGGAATACATTGTATTAAAAAATAAAATAAAAATTTTGTTTTTATTTTTTTAATTGGAATACATGTATTAAAAATAAAAGAACAATCTTCATCTTCAAGCCTCAAAGGTAACTCAACATTCCTATAAGTAATATTAGGGAATCCACCATTAATCCAACTCAAAAAAGCAACCAATGATGTTGAACATGAGAAACATCATATACTTATAGAAACAACTTTGATATCCTTGCCCCTTACTAAAGTCAAACTTTTTAGACATGATTCAGAAAATTAATATCTACTGACAATTTCCCAAGCAAACGCTCAACTAAAACCTTTTCAATTTCATCCAATTGCAAAACCACCTAACCACTGCAGCATCGGCACCACAAACTCCGGTCAACAACGAAGACACACCGCAAACTCTGGTCAACAAAGAAGACACAATTAATCTCTAAAGTTCCACTCGAACTTAACCAAAATCTGACAAACAAAAAGAAAACAAACCGAAAAAGAGTGTTATAGCGGCGACGAAAAATTACACAGCATAACCCTTCAGCATATCTGAAACAGAGGTAAAAAGAGAAACAACCTACTCATGATTTTCAGAAAAAACTCACCATGCTTATATCTCTGCAACGCAAAAATAATTCAAAAACTTTAAAAGTTTATGAACTTTAGAAAAAACCAATCTGTATCTGTATTATAGAAATGGCTCTGAAATGGGATTAGGGCTCTAGGGTTTATATAGGAATACGTTAGAATCTAAAAAGTTTGTATTTTAATGTAGGAGGAAAATCTAAAAGCCATCAAATATTGTTTGAATCAACGAATATTTTGATTAATGTGGGAAGGAAATATCAAAAGGCATGGAAATTGTTCGAGATAGAAAACTGAATTGATTGGAAATATCAAAAGGCATGGAAATGGTTGGAAATAGAAAACTGAATTGATTTAGCCGTAAAAGCCTATCATATTGGAAGCGCATAGAGTTGGTTCACGAGAAACAATTTTTGGAAAAATAAATGGTCCATAATTATTATAAAAAAAAGTGAGAAAAGGGATCCTGCACTGACAGTGTAAAATATTTTTACACTGTCAACCAATCATCACCATGTATCCAATTAAAACATTCTTTTATTTAAAAAAAAACTTTAATGACATAACACATTCATGACTCCCTATTGATGACCGTGTAAAATAGTTTTACACTGTCAGTGCACTACCTTTTAACTCTAAAAAATTTGTAAATTAAATAGGCGGATAATTAATTATTAATTATAAATAATAATGATAAGACCAAAGTGAATATATAATAATTTTAAAAAAAATGAATTATTAAATTAACAATTATAGTAAGATTTCCTAATGTAGAAATAATAAAAATAGTAAGCTCTCTATAATTGTGACACTTGTCAAAATTGCCAAAAATCTCATTTTGCTTTATTATATTGTATGATTTGACATACTTTTTTGTATGCTAACATATCATTTATGAAAACATAAGCTGTCAATCCAATCCAAAAATAATACTAGTTCTATATAAACAACAATTAGTTAAATAATTAGTTATTTAATTAAATGAGAATGAGATTTCATTCCACTCCTATGATTCCAAGCACCCAATTCCTTGCTTATTCACTCTGATGTGAAATTAACTTAGTTATCTCTTTCGTGAAAACAAAATCTCATTCCTTGACTCACTGCAACCTTGCAATTTCAAACCCAAATACTCGCTGAATGCCTCTTCTTCCACTCCCCTCCACCACCAAAACCCTAAATTCCCCATCCCCTTTCTACCATCACCATCATCTTCACCATGTCTCTTCCTTTCAATCCAAATCCAAACCCAAATTCCAATTCCATCCAATCCTCTCTCTCAATCTCCCCTGCAAAGGTCTCACTCTCGCCGTCTCGTCTTCATCGCCGCCGGAGACCAAGCTGAGAAGCGTGGGATCCAAAAACATTGATGTTGCCACTATGGGTAATCTCTGTCTTGATATTGTTCTCAATGTCCCGCAATTGCCTCCTCCGTCTCTCCACGAACGTAAAGCTTTTATGGAACGTTTGGCTTCCTCTCCACCTCCCAAGGTTTCGTACATTCTATCATTTCCATTCACATTATTTACCCTAATTTACATTTTTTGGATTTTTCTATTAATTCTAGAAAATGTATTGCTATATTACCATTTTTGGTGTAGAAAAATTGGGAAGCTGGTGGGAACTGCAATATGGCTATAGCAGCTGCGAGGCTGGGACTTGACTGTGTATCAATTGGTCATGTGGGTGATGAAATATATGGGAACTTTTTATCCGATGTGCTTCGTGATGAGGGCATTGATATGGTTGAGATAAGTACTGGTGATGATACTGTGAGTACCTCTGGTGACTCTTATGAAACACTTGTATGTTGGGTTCTCGTTGATCCTTTGCAAAAACATGATTTTTGTAGGTAAAATCATTTATTTTCATTTGTATGGTCCCTATAACTGTCGTCAATTTTTTTCTCTTCTTATTTTGTTTATGATGACCTAATTGAGTTTTTTATTTTTCTACTAGTCGAGCTGATTTTTGCAAGGAACCTGCATTTAATTGGCTGAGCAAAATTTCTAGAGAAGCAAAATTAGCTATTGAAAATTCCAAGGTTTTGTTTTGTAATGGATATGGTTTTGATGACCTGTCTCCTGGTTTACTGCTCTCGGTAGTGGACTGTGCTGTTGAAGTTGGCACATCAATCTTTTTTGATCCGGGGCCACGTGGGAAGAGTCTTTCCAATGGGACACTAGAAGAACAAAGAGCTCTTAACCAGTTTCTGCGGATGAGTGATGTTCTTCTCTTAACGGCTGACGAGGTTTCACTTATAGCTCTCCTCATATTGCTTCTATTCTTTATAGGACTGTGATTGCTTATAATTGTTTGCTTTAGGCTTGTTCTCTACTATTTATGGTAGGTTTTGTTTAAGTTCTCTGTTCTTTGTTTTATAAACTATGGAATTTTTCTTTCTATCTCTTGTTTGAGAAACATATTTCTGTTTGCACTTTGCTTTCAGATGCATGGCCAGTGCTCCATGTTAATCTTTCTTCATTTTCTTGTTCTACTGTTAAGGATTTCATATTTATATTTTCTGTCTAGAAGAACCCTATTAACCATATCTAGTGTTTCAGCCGTTCCTCTAAAGTGTGGACAGTTGGGCATGTTTTGTTTGTTAGCATGAGTTATTATCTATGTTGTATATACTTTTGTACTTGCATATTTATGGACTCTTTCACGACGTCAAATTTAGTGTGTATCTTGCCCATTAAATATTATAAATTTCTATATCCTTTACTTGGGCTTTTGACATTGCTACTCAAAATCATGTGAAGCAATTGGAACTACGGAGTATAAGGAAAATCTTTAAACTGAGTTTTTCTTATAAACTCTTCTGCTGTGTCAGCCATAGTTTACAGTGTAATGGACTCAGGTTTTTATTCATGACGTGGCAGGTTGCCTGCTGAATTCATAGGCAGTTTCTTACAATGCTATCCTCTAGAAGCTGACCACAACCTTTACTGCATGCCAGCATGAATCCTCAATCCTCTGTTGCTACTCCCTGTTCCCCCTACTGTACCCCTTTGTTAGTGGGTTGTCTAGTATAGCAAGCAGCTCTTGGACCAACCAATTGACCACCACAGGCCTCAAAGGACGGCCCTTTCAACAAAAGAGATGTTCTTGGATAGTAGAGAAACAGGCTTATATATTGGCTTAGGTTGAAAATAATAAAAATGCTTCCGTACATTTGTTTCTCGCCTTCAAAGCTCTCCAATCCACATTGATGTATTGTTCTCTATAGTTTTGCTAGAATTTGTTTCTGCTCCACATTATTTTTAACATAATGCTGAATCTAGTCCTTTCCGCACATTTTTAATATAATGCTGAATCTAGTCCTTTCCGCACATTTTTAATATAATGCTGAATCTAGTTCTTTGCTCAAAAGTCCATTGTTCATCTAGCTTCTTGCTTAAGCTAAATATTATTGGAGTTTTGACTCTGGGTGAAATTTGGAGCTAACAATCTTATAGTTATATGATGCAATTAAAAATGCTTCCATTTTATACATCTATAATGTGTTGGTAGCTTTACAACATAATTTTCAATTTAATATCTTCTTTGATTTTTTTTATTTGCATGACAGGCTGAGTCGTTAACTGGCATAGGAGATCCCATATTAGCTGGGCAAGAGCTGCTTAAAAGAGGGATCCGCACAAAGTGGGTGATCGTAAAAATGGGTCTTAAGGGTTCAATTCTAATAACTACATCCAGTATAGTGTGTGCACCAGCATACAAGGTATCTTCTCATTCTGAGTTCTCTCTTAGTTGCTGCCATCAAATTCTTACAATTATGGAGCATAATGATTTTCTCAATTTATATACTGCCTCTCTGCATAACTTTGCTTTGGCATACTTTGTATTATGAATTTCATAGGTGAAAATTTTAGTTTGGGGCAAATTAATGAAAAGTGTTCAATTAAAGCTATAGCCACATATTACAAAGAATTATATTTTAAAACATAGTCTGTGTGAAAATTGAACGCTGTTTCTCTTACTAAAATATCTTTTTTATTTGTAAGAGTTAAACTTGCATTTCTAACATCCTTATATCAAAGGAATTATCAAGTGAGAGTCTGATATGCTCCAAATATAACTCGTCATTTTTTCTGTGTCCAAAGTATTTTTATTTATGTATGTCTCTCTTGCAGTAATATATCTTAAAATCATGTGATTTTTTTTACAATCATTAGTTTTTTGTGATAACTCGAGTGCAAACTAATTGGATTTATAAACTATATCATCAGGTGAACATTGTCGACTCTGTTGGGTGTGGAGACAGTTTTGTAGCTGCTATTGCATATGGTTTCATACATAATTTGCCAATGGTTAATACATTAGCAATTGCAAATGCAGTAGGTGCTGCAACAGCCATGGGCTGTGGTGCTGGTAGGAATGTAGCATCACTGGAAAAAGTAGTTAATATATTAAGATCACCTAACCTCAATGAAGATGATGAGTTTTGGAGCGAAATTCTCGAAAAAAAAGTGTTAGATCAGGAAGTAACATGTCTGTCAAGTATTATGAAAGGAAACAGAAATCATCTCAACTTTGTTTCATTTGACCAGGTTGCCTCTGAGCTCTTGCCCAAGCTTGAGATTCCACAAACAGTGGAGAATGTTCCAACTTGATATTTTGTGGAGAGTAGATTGTAGCCACTGTTTATCCACTCATGTGAACTAACCCTTCTCTGGATTCTCTTAACTTCTTGGCTCCTTCATCCTCTAAAAGTTCAAAAGCAAGCGTTAAAGGCGACAGTTTTTTCTCTCCGACAATATTACATTGCAATAGGTAATTAAAAAGGCATTGTTTTTGAACAAGTATACGGGAGATTGCTGCTCATCAAGACTTTAGCTTCTTTTTTTTTTAGTTTCAGTCTCAACGATATTCCTTTGATGTAAAGGTATTTTTCCTTCGAGAAAGGGTGAAGTAGCTTTTATCCTCGGACGAATTCCATTTTTTTGGTCTTCATTTTTGCATGCATGTTTCTGAAGCAGTGAAATGTAATAGTACATATTTTGATAGTTAATTGATGGCAGTGGGAAAAATGGTTTGTATGAATTTTCAATATTTTGAATACGGATTATAGTACTAATTTATGGTGCTTTATGATTGGAATTAGTTACAACACATCTGACAAATGTTTTTCTCTTATGACCTGCCAAAAGAGTGATGTTTTGTTTTAGTGGTGTTTGAAATGCTAATTTTGGTATTTATTATATTTGGGCTTATGTTTAAAATTTCTCTTATGACCTACTAAACTCTTGTACTAACAGAAGGACTAATACATGCAGTAACTAAATTGGCTCTTATTAAAGCTAGGTTACTATGGAAGTACAGAAATAATGCCCTGTTATTCTTTTCTTATAGATGCTTTGTTTTCTAAGTTGTTTCAAGGAATTAAAGAATTAGAATCATTGTTATTCTTCTCCTATCACTCTTAATCTTTGTTATCCCCTTTAAGGATTGAGATTTCTCAATTTTTATGGCATCATTTTTTCTTGGATTGCATGGTTAGACCTTTTGTTAATTTTGTTAAGTGTAATCACCAACTTTATGAGTTGTTGCACTTGCATCTTCACTAACCCAAAAAATGTATAAAAAAGGATAAAAGGAGGGAGGATTAGGAGAGGATACAAATCCCACCTAGATTCAACCCTATTATTAACAAAGATATTTAATTTGAAAAAAAAAAAAACTATGAGAAGATAGAAAATAAGGTCAGTTTAATAAATTTCTCAAAAAAACTAAGAAAATAGAAAATAAGGTCAACTTTTTAAATAGTTAAAGTTAGCCGTTCCTTTTATTCTTAATTATATGATGTTTTTCACTTTTTCTTTTATTTTTCAATAAATTTTATTTTATTTTTTTTACAAAAGAGGGTGTAATGGCCCAAAGAAGACAAAACTAACACTTGATCCTAACAAGTTTAGGAAGTGAGACTCCAATATTATCAACTAAAAAATCATCAGGAACACGAGAAAAATGAAGATCTCACAATTGTTATTAGAACAAGACTATAAATGACAAATCAATCAGCACAATGATTTTTTTTCATGCTAAGTATAATTGAACTTGATATGTTAATTCTTGAATCATTTTTCTAATTCTTGGACTAAGTATGGACTGGCCATATCTATCAAAATTTTAGATTCACTCTAAATAAATAAATTTGTAATTCTCTCTTGCCAAGTTAGGTCTATGCCATGCAACGTTGCCCACATTTCATCAGTGAACGCATCATACAAACCAATTTTAGGTGCATTTTCCGTCACCCAATTTTATAATGAGTCTCTAAGTAAGCTTCCACATCCAACAATGAAAGTACATATCTTGTAAATACCATCACAATTAAGCTTAATTCAGTTTCGAAATCGACAATACCAGTTAATATTTCTAATCTTCGATCTCAACAACCCAAATTTATTGTCCATCGGGTTTAGACGCTCACTGGAAGCCTAGACATAAATCCGATGGAGAATGATGGTCGGGCCAATATTAGTATTACTAACAATCAGAAACTAAGAAATATATCTTTCAGCATGACTAGTAGAAAATTTATCATCTCTATGTTTTCCTTCCCTATTAACGACATCCTTAATAGTTAGAGAAGTATCCAAAATCATATAATTTTAGTCCAAATTGAATAAGAGAGATTGTTATACTACATATGAAAATAAGGGATAAAATTAATACAAATTTACTCAACATAAGTCTTTCATTCAAGTTCAAATATTGGTGTTTCATACCACTCGGACGCCTTTGAACAATGCTCAATAGTATGCTGAAATCTATTCATATAGCTTCTACTATGAATAACGTTCGCCCCCAAGATATTTTTCCAAACTAGAGGCTTTTAACCATGTACATTGCATTGCATGATCTCTTAACAAAGTTGGGGATATGTGTTACTTGAAAAATACATTTGAGTTTTTTCAGAGTTAATCATTTGTCTCGATGCTTAACAAAATTGATTCAGACAGTACTTAATATTACTATAAGTTTGCTCTATAGTGATATCGACAAAAAAAAAGGTCATATGTAAAAAGGAGATGAGACACCTGAGGTCTCTCACGTTCCGCATACATAGGCTTTCAATATTTTGTATCAACATGATCATCAATAATACACACGACAAACAATTCATACAAATAACAAGAAGATAAGGAGAAAATGAATCCCTGGAAAAATACCCTTTGATGGAAAAATACCCTTTGATGGAGCAAAGTTAATTCTGGAGACATTGAGTTACAATCCAATTCGATGTCATAGGTTTTCTTCAAATAAATTTTTATAATGGTATTGTGATGAATATTCCTTAAAACTAGACTAACAAGGAGAGATGATATCATTTAACAGAAATTTCACAGTTCACCTCAATTTTGGTCACAAATTTATATATCACAATAGGACGAAAGTTTGTGAGAATCTCTTATTGGTCAACTTTAGAATTAAGCACTATGAGAGTGTTGTTTGCAAAACTAATCAGGAAATAATCACTCCAAACACTAGTAACAAAGTGGTGTAAAGAAAGAGCCACAACATTCAAACAATGCAGGTAGAAAAGAGCCACAGCATTCAAACATGTGCAGGTATAGGAATTCATATCAAACAGAGCATCTTTGATCTCTGTAATGGACGGCATGGCACACAAGCTAATCTGATGATTTTTTTCAAATAATCTACAATATAAGAAAGTTAACTGATCTGGAAAATACAATTCTGCCCCTTTGCTTCCCCAAGCTGCCACATGGACACCTTACTTGAACTCCTTTTCTAAAGCACCGTGTCTGAGTTCAAAACAATCCAAAGAAACCCATTTCAAAATTTTTGCATGTGATAATAATCATTTTATATTGCTATCTTTCTTGATAAACACAAATATTTCCTCTGCCATACTCAAAGTCTTTTCATTAGGTTTTCTTTCTCTCTTTCTATCTACCTCAAGGTTTTTCCTTTTTCTCCAACTCACGGGCGATTTCAAATCTTTCCCAGCTACCATCTTTATCCATCTTCAACCTCTCCATCTTCTATCTTCGACCTCTGCATGGTTCGTCCTATGGAAAAAATTAAGGACATCAACGACACCAAAGAGTTGTGGAAAGTGGCGGTGAGAGTTTCCCATAAATGGAAGGTAGTCTCCAACAACAAGGAGCACTTTGAGATGATATTTGAAGACAAAGAGGTAAGTGATGTTTCTGTTTGTGCGTGTGAATGTTCGCATGGTTTTTTAACTTCTGTTAGTGTGTATCATTGTTCATATGTTGTCGTCTTAATTGTTTTATGCTTCTTCGATCTTTACCTTTTGAACGTTCTATTTTTACCGTTGATGTTGTTTGATGTGTCAAGACCGATCTTTACCTTCGATCTTTCCAGAATCTGTTCCTTTTTTGTGGTTTTGAAGCATGTGTTCTTTCTTCTTTATATTGTAGATATACGAAAAATGGAATGCATGTGTACCATTTTCATGTTTTGAAACTAATTTACATAGTCTGTGATATTTCCGTGTGCGAGGTTGTGTTCTGCATCTAACCCTTTTGTTTATTTCCAGGGTTCTGATATCCACGTTGTTGTTCCAACTGCATGCACGGCCGCATACACTGAGAAGTTTGAGGTGGACCGGACCTATACTGTGTCTAATTTTTCTGTGCAGCCTAATAACTTAGTTTTCAAACCAAGCTCCCACAAGTTCTTAGTGAAATTTACTGGAGGAACTGCTGTTGGTGATGTTGACAAACATGACATACCCCCCAAACCACGCCCCTTCACCAGTTTCCCTGACATCATTAACGGGAACTTTCAGAAGAATGTACTCATTGGTAAAACTGCATCACGATACCATTTCCTTTTGCATTATATAGTAGCTCAATTACTTATGTTATTTGTTTTCAATAATCCATCAGATGTTATTGGTATGCTCGAAAGTGTTGGGTATCAACAGACGCAAATTGGTGGGAAAAAGTTTCAGGCTAATTTCTTACTCCGAGATGCAAGGTATGTCGTCCAACCATCTTCTTTTGGCTTCTTATTTTGGCATGTTTTCATCTGTATCATGTCTTATAATGATAACATTTTTCATCTACTCCAGCAACAACACCCTAAATTGCACCCTCTGGGAAGACTATGCTAAACAGTTTTTTAAGTTTAACGAGGACAACTCTGCGACAACTGGGCCGATTGTTATTATGATTCAGTATGCTAAAGTAAAAGAAGCTGGTATGGCATTTTGGAATGGAAAATACAACCAACGATTCCTTTTAATGCATTGTTAATTTTGATCATGTTACTTAATTTGTTTGTTTTCTTAATTTTTATTGTAGGTCAATACCCTCTCTCCGTTACCAACACATTCCATGTTACGAAGCTTCTTATCAACGCGGATTTGCCGACTGTCAAGGACTTCGTTAAAACGTGGAATCCATTCTCTATTTGTGTTTAACGTCATCTCATTTTTGTATTCCTCTCATGTCCAATATTTATTTTGATTTTCTCATGCAGATTCCCAAAGGAATCGTTGCGCGTCGTTTCTACGCAACTGATCTCTCAGTCTCAACAATACTCCCGCACATCCACAAATGATAATATTGGACAAAGTCATCTGCAGAAATTGCTCAAAGGGGCTATTTCTGTATCACTTAGTGAGATGAAGAAAATCCGCGAGGTAAAGAGGCGTAAATCTGAATTATAATGTATAAGCTATTTAAGGATGTGTATGCTTTCTTACAATACATATTCATTTTTATAAATATATATTTATTCTGTTTATGGACAGCTTACAATATTATTTTAATTTGATTTTTTAATGGTTTTGATAATGCTCATTAATATTCATTTTTATTAGTAATTCTATTTTTTAATTATTGTTTCTTTTTAATCTTCCTCTCCATCTATAGACTTGTGCTATCATTATAATTTCTTTACATTTAAAATTAACTCTAACTATTTCACAATTGCTAATTTATAAAGTTGCTTTATTTTATTTTTTTACGGTTTTTTATATGAAAATGCTCATTTTCAAAAAAATCATGGGATAATATCTGCGCTTTCATCATAATCAATCATGCTTTTTTTGGACTCAATATTTACTCTTCCAAAATATATATTAGAACTCTTTTTAACATATGTATTTCAACAAATATTTATTTTCTTGGATATTGCTGAATTTTATTTAATTTTTTATGTAATATAAACCAAAATCCATCTTTAAAAAATATATATCTTAAAAACAAATTATACATGTAAAACAAATGCGCGTGCCATACCAGAACCCGTGCGAACGCACGGGTTTGTTACTAGTTTGGATAAAAAGAAAAGGAAACGATAGACTCCTTGACTTTTTAAATTTTTTAACATGCATTAATAATTATGCTAAAAAAATACTCATTTAAAGTACTATTAAAAGGGTTGGCTCAGTTGGCAAATGAGCTTTCTCCAAAAAGGGACCGAACCGGCTAGTATCCGAGTTCGATCCCGGCTGGAGTAAAAAACGCCCTGGGACCACGGTGCCGTCGCCTCCGAGCCCGGGTCCGAATTAATCACGTGGGGGCCCCTTTCCCCCGCGGATACCGGTCGGTTAACACCAAAAAAAAAAAATATTAATTACATTTCTCTCCCGTAATTAGTAAATAGTCAATTCTTTTACCAAGTTTATCATGACAACCATTTTTTTAATATCCATAATTTTTGTAACAAGTGCTTCATAATAAGAAACCATTTGACAACTTTCATATGATAAACTATTATTTTATGAACCAGATATCATCTATTCATGCAACTTCAGAGGCCAATCTCACGAATCAGGGAGATAGAGGAAAAAAATTTCCCTCAATAAATTTAATACTGAGGCATTATATGACAAACTGTTTGATTAACCTGTTTATGAAAATACTGTTTCATCATTATTTCATACACCTATACAGAACTCCACAATCCAAGCATTGCATTTTATTCTTTATCATGACGAATGATTATATTTATCATTTTTAACGACATTAAATTCAAGACTCATGATAAATTCTATTTGGAAACATTAAGAAAACTGACAAGGTAACATTTAACAAATATTTTTTTTTTAAAACTACCAAATCATCATATTCTCTAGAGACCCTATCCCAGTGTTATACTACAAAATGCAGTAGAACTTAATACAAGAACTGGATAAAATTGGAACGAATTGTTTACAAAATCGTAAGGCTCCTCAACTAAAATTGAATATAATATTCTCAATAGCCATAGTTGGTGCCATATACAGAGCCATAATCTGCCGAAGGCGCGTGGCCTGCAGCACCTGGTGGCGGAGATGCATAAACAGGAGCATTAGTAGGATAGGAATTATAGCCTTGGTTAACTGATCCTCCCATATGATCTTGTGCCGCCGCAGCAGCAGCATTTGCAGCTTCAGCCATGAAATTCTGCATCAGGTAGATTGTGAGCAATTTGTGAAATAAACTAATTAATGCATCTTAAAATTTGAAAGGGATCTAATAAAAAGGGACTCAAAAATCAGAAGAGGGCCATCCATACAGGGATAAAAGTAGTATCATTTATTAACCTTAAGAGTACAAAAGACTGATAACAACATTTTCACTTTACCCGATAGACATATAAAATTAAGGCTATTATACAGAAATGATTTAAAAAGTACTTGGAAAAACTACTACCTCTGGGTTCCGTCCCTAAATATAAGACCCTCTTAAAAAGTTCTTTTCATCGACACTCTTTGAATCAATGTCAGACAATTCACACAAGTGCTTCAAAAAAATATCTTTACTTCGACACAACTTATACATTTTTTAGACATATCTCATACACATTTAATTGGGTTAAAGATCTGTTGTAGCAATATTGAGCAATGAAGGGATAAAGACATGAAATTTGATTAAAACATTTTAAACTTTTTTAATAGTAGATAGATGAATGAATGTCAAAAACTATCATATATGTGGTGGTGTTAATGTCCTATGTTTTAGACATTAGCGGTGTCGGAGGAGTGTCTATGTCATGCCATGCCCCGGTGTCCGTGTCGAAATACGTGCTTAGAATAAACCAAAAATGCAAATTTAACATTAACCTTAACCGGTGTTGGTGCCTATTAATCAATAATGACAAAACAGATAACAGCCAGATCAGAAATTTCAAAGCAGCCTCAAAATCAAATACCTGAACCAGCTGCTGGGCTGCCTGTATTTGTGAAGCAGTACCACTTATCTCGACAGTCATCTCCCCTGGCACACCCCTGGTCTCTTGAATAGTAATACTTGCTCCACTAGCACGGCGAATGTAGCTAATATTTGCTCCTGATGCCCCAATAACAGCATCTGCAAAGGACAGTGGGATTTGCATGTGCTGTGTGATCTATACAATAGAAAACAAATTACAAAAGTCAAGATAAAAATAAAAATACTTCAAAACCAAAGTCACACTCTGCAATGATCAGCTGAGCAAAGGAAGATACCTTAGTTCCACCAGATTGTTGTGGCTGCCCGACGGACGAATGTATTTCCAAAGAGGCATCCCTTGCATAGGCAGATGGTGGACCTTGATGCATGTGCTTGTCGATGGGAAGCAGGTCAGCAGGTGGGTAATAATTGTCATAGTTATGTTGTGGTGGCATATATTGAGAATTGGGTGGATACGCAGGTGCACCACCGCCAGGAGCAGAAAACCTTTGAGGAGGCCCCCAAGGTTGGTGTGGTGGCACATTGTGGTTAACACGAACATCGGGCCGTTGCATCTACAGTTTGAGTTTGCGAGGAAGCAAGAATAATTAGAAATAAAAAAATATATACAAGTGTAAAAATGCTCCACATAACCTCAAAAATAAACAAATTACAATTTCCCCCAATCCCGAGTACATAAAATAAAAGAAATGATAGATAGCCTAGAATGCTTTCCTGTCCACCCTAGTCCTATCACTAACCTATCCCAATCAACTGTTCCTCAATATATCCTATGTTTGAAGACATCAATTCACCAATAGCAAGCAATCTAATCTTAAGCTGCCCATCGTGCCTTTTATCTTTTGAAAAAAAATAAGTTCAGAAATAAGAAATATCTTACCTGTGTTTCAAATACTCCGACTATGCTGCGGTCAACCAAGAACTTGCGTAAATGAAGTGCAATAAGTTCAACAGCCTTGTGAACTCCAGCAGACTCCCCTTGTATCTCAACAATACTATCATCGCGCAGAGCGAAAATTGGCAGGTGTTCTGTTGTATATATTGCATATTACGTTATTCAGGTACAATATTAATCACACAATTACGTATTCATTAATCATGTTTCTAAAGGCATAATAAGAATAGTAGTAAGAAAACTAGTGCATCTGATATGGTGGGTGTAGTAATCCTGATAACAAGCATCAGTGAATGTATTAGAGCAATATTTCCCCACGTTTAATAATACAAGTAAACACACCTGAACCAAGAATGCGTATACTGCAACCTGTAGAATCTTGAAAGGTTTTTATAGTTGCCCCCTGCTTCCCAATCAAGCTTCCTGCTTGAGTATCGGCCACTAGAAGCCTTGTAACACCTGGGCGTCCTGCACCTGATGCGCTATCAGCAGGATCACGGTCCACATTGCAAACTTGTTTATGAACCCTTAACAACCCCTCCACAGCAGGTGGTATGGGGCAATCTGGCTCTTCTTTTGCAGACACCATTACCTTTCAGAAGCACGTGTGAAATAGAATTCAGAAACACCATGTAGGAAATAGTAGTCTTTCATAAAACAGCAAAAAAGACAAACTTCAGAAAATCTAACTTTATATGTTTAACTCAATGATTGATTCATTTCAATTGTTCCAAAGACACACACTAGACTAAGTACACTATTGCATCACTAGAATAAATCTATACAACTTCGTTATACCTCTTTACTTAATTTTCATTTCCTTGGACCAGTGCATCTCTTGTACATTTCCTTTAATTGTTTTTATGGGTTAATCTAATTTTTCCTTTAACTGTATTTCCATTTCTTTGGAATAATGCATCTCTAATTACACAATTTAGCAATTATTTTCACTATGTCAATTATTTATGAATACAATTTTTAATTAGTAATAATTTTTTAAGTAACTCAACAATGATAGATCTCCGTGAAGTAATTGAATTGATCAGGACTTATTTTAGATTAATAAATTTTAATGACATAGCCTCCTGATTTAATCAGTTTTAGTGTACTTAATAATATGTAGATCAAATTTTAGAAGCTTTTTTGTTTGTGACTATAAGTGTGTTTTGTAGGAAAGAGTTTGAGTGTGGCAAGACACCAACCGACCAAATTCTGAAGTTACCAGGTACAGTGAAAGCTTCTTGCCACCATAGACTGCACAAACTATTTCTGATTCTTAAGTCAGAAACAACATTTCAGCAGTTGTACATGCTCATTGCTGTTTCCCTGCAACTTGAACTTTGGCTCTTCAGTTTGAAGCCACTTTGTTCATTCATATTTGCTGACAACCTGCACACATCCATTTTGTTATCTCGATAAAAGACATCTCTTTTTATACATATTAACCTTTTTAATTACTTATTACTTCTTGTGTTTAGCTATATAATGTAATTTTGATAGTTTCGCTTCCTTGATAACTGATTAGTGTTTCCATTTTATATAATATGCAATTCCTTACTCCTTAGCAATACTCCTAGTGTTTATCTGGGTTACCGTGTTTTATCATAAATTAACTATTAAGTTTGAATTTCAAATTGATAAAATAAGAGGTTTGCTTCATCCAGTAAATAGTTACCACAAGATAGAGCAATAGGGTTTAATAATAAGCATGAAGTGATTGTTCCTTTTATTATATTTTCATTAACCTAGTTCTTGCTGATGGAAATCGTAGTTTATCAGTTAATGGTTAGGGCAACAGGAACATAACCGTATTCAACAAAAGAACTGATAAGTCAAACGAAATAGGAGAACAAGTATGTATAATACACTTTAATATCCAAGATTACCCCTAGTTACATTACATGAATAAGAAAAACAAACTGAAAAGTATACTCACTGCTCTTTCTGCGGTTCCCGGAGGTCCATCAAGAATTTTAACTCGAGCCCTAGTCTCTTCAGTAATTTTCTTAATAAACTCTCCTTTGCGACCAATGATACTTCCAACCTTCTGTGAAGCAACCAACATCCTGAAAACATTCTCTCCAGGCCATCCAGGCCACTTCTTTATTTCAACTCCTTTTGAATCTTCACTGAGCACCTGCTTTTCCGGCGACCCAAAATTCTCATTCACATCACCATCTTCAATTTCCTCCTTAATAGTATGCTCTTGTAGTACATCATCGGCAATATCATCAGCAATTTCAGCAAAATTTTCCACATCCACGTCGGTACCATCAAACTGATTTTCAGGAAAACCAACTTCCTCCTCCTCACCCAAACTTCCCACCTGTTCCCCATCAATATCATCACCATTCTCACCACCATCCTCGTCACCATCGTCATCACCATCACCATCATCGTGCTGCAGTTGATGAAACCCAGAGTCATCAATCACATCTCCTTCCTCGTGTTCTTCCAAATGGTTTTGAGGAAATTCCATATCCTCAGGCACATAACCAACATCTTGCCCTTCAAAATGTTCCCCAGACATATCTATTACTACAAAACCCATCAAAACAACAACTCATCAATATCTTTCTCAACAGAAACTAAAATCAAAACATAAAAAAATTTAAAAAATACAAAAATTAAACGATTAATACTATAATCATGAAGACTAGTGATCTAGTAAACACTATCAACAATCAGTGTCTACGTATCAGTATCGGTGTCGTGTTTCTCGTGTCAGTGCTTCATAGCTTAAACACAGTAACTACCAATGCCTTCAAATAAAACTGAACTAAACAATAACTACTGCATAAAATAGATAAAGAAGTTTGTGGTGAGTGGAGAAGAAACGAGTGAGAGTGAGAGTTAGGGTTAGAGAAGTTACTGTGATTCTTGAAGATTCGGAGAAAACGCGGGCGATTGGATTTGGAGAAGGGTTTTGTGCGCGGTGCGATGGAGAATTTAGGTTTTTGCGTAAGGATCAGAAAGAGAGACAAAAGGTTACCACAAACTATATATATAGTTCTATTTTCTCTAATCTATTTTTTTTAGTCGTATATTATTGACTTTGCAGTTTTTATTTATTTGAAGAAAACAATTTTTTTGAATTTTAAAATGGTAATAAGTGTCCCTCCAAAAAATTAACAAATGAGAATACTACTTTTTGTTAAAGGGTATGTTTATTTATTGAAAGAAATAAAGGGAATATTCAATTTAATCTTTAAAAAGAATTGTTATACCCAAAACTCAAAGGAAAAAATATGGGGAAAAAAAAGCAACTTTGTCATTCGAATACAATGTATCAAAACTCAACATCAAATGCATTTTACTATTATTGATCTGGTATAACTTTTCACTTTTAGATTTTGGAAATTTCTTTCTTAATCTTCCACCATTTTAAAAATATATGAATTCATCATAGTGAAATTTACAAAGTTTCAAGCAAATGTATCTTATGATTTAAATGGTTATTTAGTCATTTAAATTTTCATTCATCTTCAAATAGGTTGATAGACAAATTTTAAATCAATTATCAACTATCTAGCTATTAATGAAAGATGCCACCATTCTACCCAAAATATTCTTCACTCATTCAAAATTTACAAAGTCAAAAGGGTTGCTTTGTCTTTTCATAATCAAGTTAATATTTCAACTTTTCAAACAAATGTCCAACCGCCACGTGTATTGACCATTGGATTTTTCTTTGTCTCTCTTCACTTCACATGTTTCACTTTTGCATTTCTCTCTTTTCCAATATTTTCACTTTCATTTTAATTATTTTCTCCCTCAATTTTTTCCCTTTTATTTTTTTAAACATAAATAAATTAATAAATTGATTTTTTTTTAATAAAATGAAGAGGAACACGTCAAAATTTACTCAACCAAAAATATAATTATTTTATGATTATTAAAAGTGTTCATAATTATTAAAAAAATATTTTCAAATATCAAAATTTCTACTTTACTAACGGGCCACTATCAGCGAAATTCCTTTTTTATTTTAATTAAAAATTTTATTTATTTGAGGCACAATTTTTTTTTTCAATGGTCAAAATTTTTATTTTTTTCACGGGACATTATCAGTAAAATATCTATTTTATTTTAATTAACATTTGTCTTTATTTGAGACAAAAAAAATTATTTTCAAATATTAAAATTTCTATTTTTATTATGTGACACTATCAAAATGATACCTATTTTATTTTAATTAACAATTCTATATAAATACAAAAATGAATAACAATTATATATATATATCCATTGCTACATAAGATCATTATTTAGCTTTGTTATTATTTTTACAATATCTATTTCAAAATCATATTACATCTTACTCATTATAATTTTGCACTTGTATTTAATGTTATGGATACAACAAGTTAGATCCAAGCAACAAAACATGTAAATGTTAATTTGCACTTGATAAAATAACATTACACACGATTAGATCTAGACAAAAATATATACATAAATTGACCCTTTCAATGATGAAATATTTTAAATAATAATATGTATTCCAATATTTTCATCGTAATATATTAAATAACCGATTCATTCTTACTCTCAAGATAATTTGTTATTTAGTAGGTATTGAGTCGTCACTCATTTGCACTTGTCTTTAATGTTGAAAATGTGAATGAAATACTTTATAAAGTGTTACGGGACACAATCAATTAGATTCTAAAAACATACAAAAACATAACTCTCAATTTATAGTATAATTTTACACTACTAAATAATTTTTACCCGTGCGGACGCACGAGTATATTACTAGTTTATTCAAATAATTGTGCATAACTCAAATGTTGTTTTTTTAATCATAAACACATTATACTCGAGGAATACAAAGCGGTTGTGCCATTTTTTCAAAAATAAAATATTTTTAATTAATTACACCTAAAAAAGGTGTTTTTAAGTCCTTTTTGTTCTGAAATTGAGAGAAGTGGAATTCTAGTAAAAAAAACTTAGAGAGATAAACAGAGAGACTCATTGTTATAAGAATTAGAAAATATTTGAGGATGTCTGATGGCATTGAAAAACACTTATAAGCATATTGATTTTGTGGGGAAGAGAAATTGAGAAATGCTAAGGTGTGTTATAGGAGATGTTCTTGTGAACTCGAAAGGTTGTTTTTTTTAACTCGTCTGGTATCTTTTGAAACAACTCTTGAATAGGGATGACAGGCAGACCCAAACTCGTGGGCCCACCGGAACCCGAGTCAACGGGTGAAAACCCGAGCTGACTAGGTTTGGGTTCAGGTTTAGGTGCCACCAGATATTTCAGGTGCGGGTTTGGGTAGTGTGAAATCTGCACCCGAAACCATGCCCGCTTAGACTTGAAATTACATAAGTGCCCACACACACACACACACACACACACACACACACACATATATATATATATATATATATAAGTTGTAGGAAAATTGATGGAAAATTTCAATGTTGTTGTATTTTATGTGTTTTGCTGCGGGTTCGGGTGAAAAAACCGAACCCAACGGGTGTGGGCGTGGGTGTTATTTTGCCACCCGAATAGCCTTTGGATTTGGATGGTGATTTTGGGTACGGTTTTGGATAGTATGAAACCCGCACCAAACCCTACCTGTTGTCGTCCCTACTTTTGAAGTATAATGGATCAAATAGTTGCTCTTTTGACCATAGTAGATCGATTTTATTGAATTGGGTAAATAAATTATATGTGTTCTCGTCTTATATTTCTTCTTCATGTGGTCTATTTTCAATGTTTGTCAAGTTAATTTTGTTTCAAGACATTTTGGTTGTTGTTTTTCTTTGTCATGCACATTAATATTCTCGGTGTGAATCATTATTCCAATTTTCATAACAAGTGGCCTTCACCGTGAGGCAAAGGCGTTATAAGTGGGCATCATGAGTTCTAAATGGGATATCGATAAGTTTTTTAGACACAACAATTTTAGATTATGAAAAGTGAAGATACAAGCAATCTTAATTCAACAAAAGTTTTCAGAAGCATTAAAAGGTAAGACATAAGCGCTTGTAAGCCTAACACAGGCAGAGAAGATCGAAAGATGGATAAGGTCAGGAGTGCCATTATCTTGTGCTTCCGATATAAATTCCTAAAGGGATTTGCCAGGAAGAAAATCCAATATGGAGCGATTGGCAGAATTTCATAAAACTATTGATGACTTGCAATATTGAGGTGAGGATTAATGATGAGATAATGCTTTATTGTTGTTAAACTCATTACACAAATTCTTTAAGAATTTCAAGGATGCTCTTACGAATGGTAAGGAAAGTATTATCTCCTTGGATGAAGTATCAACGGCTATAAGGTCTAAGGAGCTATCGAAGATGAAAGATTTGAAGGTTGATGATAGTGGTGAAAGCTTGTGTGTCTTAAGAGGGAGGAGTTATAGTATAAGAAACCAAAAAGGGAAGAGATCTAAATCAAATTCTAAGTCCAATTTGTAACACCCCATACATAACTGACTAGTATATTATGCATGAAACATTAAAATTGATATTGAGTACATACAAAAGCTATAGATATAGAGAGATCCATATAAAATACAACATGAAATTCTACTAAGAATTACAACACATGTGTCTTCAATGGAGCTGCACAGCGGAAAATGAGATCTGACGAGGTCTCCGAGCCGTCACCACTTTAAGCCGTCAATCCGAACCTGCTATCTGTCAAAAGCTACTAAACTGCACCTGAAAAATATAAGTTGATTGGGGTGAGATTACTAAATCTCAGTGAGTCCTCCTATCCTATGGGTCCACTCGGTTCTACAGGGTACATGCATCACAAACCGAATCCACCATTGATCCGGGGTTTATCCTCACATCCGGTACAAGTACGGAGCAAACACATGAATCGTCCACCATAGGAGTCATCGCATCACAGTACACAAATAGTACAACAAACACGTATGCAGACCCATACTCATGTACGGGGAATCCAGAAGTACGTTAATACCACTAGACTAAGTTACTAACACACCCTCGGTGGGTTCACCCATGCCTATTTGTCAAGAGACTTACACAAGCACCCTGCAAGAATGATTAAATGGGTTCGCACAAGCCTACATGGCTGCGAGATGACCTTGCCTAAGAGGCGACATCGTCCCATTAACCATCTGTACGCACGTGGTGTTAACAGCAAGTGCAACACGCCGTCTTGACGCATGAGCCCATCCGGATAGGAACCTAATGATGTAGCCTACATGGCATCATTAGAGATGGTTTACCTGTTATGCGTAGGCTTACTTAGCCGCATAACGCCATCATACCGAGCACGCGAGTGTGTATACAGCAAGTGAGTAAAAAGCCCCGTACGGCACTCACAAGCACACTGCAACGGTAGTTCAGGTATGTGCCTCTGGGATCCATGATCAGGGCAGTCCCACGGACAACTCCAGGACCCACGGTCCGAATCGTAACTTAGTACCGGGTCTACTTCGATTCAAGCATACACACGCATAACAAGCGTTAATCCATACAATACAACCAAAGCCGATCGTTTAACCAAAACGACGGTGTCAATAGGATTTCATGCACATCATATAATTGCATATCATCTCAAACATAGATATCACATTCATAATAAGCATTAGATAATAAATGCCACACATAACAGGAGAAGTATTGGTCAAATAGTAAAGGCATAAGTTCTCATACTAATTCCTTGATTCACTAAGTGGGGCTCCACTATTATTAAATCAATAATTCTGGTTTGGGGACCTATTTAATTAGAAAGTACACGTCGCTAGCTTTCCAACGATATAAAGTTTGCGCAATTCCGATACCCGAGCAGGAAGTTACGACTTTCTAAAGTTTGCTGATTTTTGCACTTTTGCCCAGGGTAACCGGTTACCCAGAATCCAGTAACCGGTTACTGACATGAAAAATGCCCAGAAACGCAAATTTACACAGAGTAACCGGTTACCCAAATGCCAGTAACCGATTACCCTGAAGCAGAATCAATTTTCTGCATTTCTAAGGGTTCTAAACCATTCCAAATGTCCTATAGTTGATCCCCTGCATCTTTAATACAGTCCCAATGAATTTCTAACATATTTATATAATCAGAACCACCAGCATGCAATCATTAACAACATATGCAACTAGTAGCTATCACACACAACTAGCAATTTATCACATTTATCATTCATTTAAGCATGCAATATATTTATCTCAATCTAAACCCTTGACATGCTTTCTTCCCCAAATCCTACCCAAGTTCTATCTAAAGGACTCACCTTGCTAAAATGGAGGTTTAGAAAGATGATGTTTGCTGCCATTGGACTCCCACCATAGCCAAAGTTTCACTCCATCTTCATCAAATCCGTAATCACACTTGTACCCACTTTCAGCATCACTGACACAACTTCAAGGTCAGTTTTCTCCTTCGAAACAGAAGCTGATTTAGTGGAGCTGTACCCAAGGTGCGAAAATGAACTTGCTTCATGAGTTCTTCTCTTGCTCTTAAGTTGTTCTTCTCCACAAATTCTGATTTGCAAGCCAAACAAGTCCTTAAGTCCATGCAATAGAGTTAAATGTCTCTTGTGCCCCTCAACTAAGCCAAAACTACCACCTTGCCACTTAGTTCCATTCTAACCAATCCTCTTTGTTTCTAACCACTCCACTAATTCTTCTAATAATCATTCTTAGATTAATAGAGAATAAGACCAATGATCTCTCTCTAATTACCATTTACTCATTTAAATGATAATTATCGGTGTCAAAAGATCAGGATATTACATTCTCCCCCCCTTAATTAGAATTCGTCCTCGAATTCCTTCCGGTTACCACGGAGACCAACCCTTCTTATCTATCCAATCAAGGGAAAGAATGTTACTCACATTCGTCTTTAGATAATCTCACTACTCTGTCTGAGGACCATTCCATACGAAGAAACATAATCTGCCAAAACGCTTGCATCCCACTACACATGATTAGAAACCTTAACTCTCAAGCAATACGTCGAATCTGATACTTCGTCTTGACATACCTGGGGAAATATCCTTCCAGGGTCCTTGACCTTCCCTGCTCTGCACTGAATCCCCAGAAATTCAAAAACTCTAATAATCCACTCATGTCGGATATCCTTCGTTTCGTTATCTGGTGTGTTCACCCTCGTTCAACAAACATCACTGATTCACTCAGCTCCTTGAATTACTTCCCGTTCGAGAACTTACTGCCACAACGTCACTTCTGCGACAACACTTCAAATTATTCTCCACCAAAGTCCAAACAATGACGCTAGGCGTTAACCAAATGTCTTGGTCTTAACTTCTGGTTTCCAAAGTCTTAGGATGATTGTCCCAAATTTACCTTTATCTATATACTTAATCTCCTTACTTTAACCCTTACTCCAGTTTAGACATAACAACTGTCACTGCAACCCACGAAGGTGTAATCGTCTTGCAACTATCGCCTTGTCATCCGACAACTTCGAACAAGATTCTACTGATAAGACGCGAAATTCAACAACTGACCTGTAACCATTGTACCAGTCTTCCTGTACAATCATAGTACACAAGGCATAACTACAAAGAACTTGCGCCAACTGAATGCCCTCTCCAGCCTTCAGCATTTCGACGGTTTGATGCTCAGTCCAACCCTTGTGACTCGCAAGCTAAACTGATGACCTACGAACATCGGACCCCATGCCACCCACAAAAATGTATTCCCAAGCTGGTCCATTGACAACACCTCTCGAGTTATGGTGATCCTTGAGAGACTGGAATGGACGAAACGCTGCTCCGACAATTTCCCTTAGGAAGATACTTTCATCCCAACATAAAATCCTACAAAAGTCTGTTCGTTCCTGCCTCAGACTTATCTGATTCTTCCTTGATCCGTTGCGCTACTCTGATCCCAACAAGTCACACACCTTGAAATCCTCTGAGTCATATTATATCCATAATTCACTTAGTTTCCATTACTACACAACAGTTCCTTATCCACAGTTATCCAATTACAACACGTTCCAGAACTCCATATACATCCATCATCAACTACTACTCGTCAAAGTTGCATACTCTCCATAATCAAGCTTCTACTTACCCTGCCATTCCATATAGTTCATCCACCACAACTTAGGTACACGTTTCGATCTCAGGACATTGAAACCCAAAAATTCACTGACTTAGAGGTTCGTCCTTGTCACTGATTTCCACAGCGTACAACTGCTATGTTTTTCATTCCAACCAATCTTGTTGCTCAACCGGTATGTCAAACCCTTCACGACGTACTGCAGCTCATGATAACTCTAGCAGTTCTACACAACTTCTACCCAACCATACACCTTCATTCTCTTAGCGTAGTATCACCTCTGATAACTCGTGCAACTTACTGATATAACGATCCTCCCACAGCCACACTCCATTCACACAGTCATCTAACGTATGTTCCACCTCTGACCTAAACTGTCTTCCTTGGCGGCTGCATCCTTCATTGTGGTGCTTCTAACAGTCTGAGTGTAGCCACAATGCAAGAAATTGCACTTTGCACTTCGAACATCTCTCTTATAAACTCCTTAGCAGTTCCTAAACCAAAATGTCCATGCTTTACCAAGATTCACATTTCTTTACTCAGAGTATCTGGCAATACCTTACCGGACACATCACACATCGAGCCGATCCAAGATACAACTTGCATATTCCATCACCGGTCGCCATTGGTACATGATATCAACTCACTATGCTGACCAGGATATCATGACCGCACATGAGTCTCACTCTAGACACTCATGCAAAATTGCCAACCTAACACTTCATGAAACGAGAACGTCTCCAAGGTACAATCTGATACTAACTCACGCAATCACGATCACTCAGGGTCTCCATAAGTATAGTATTGGATCTTGATCCATCACATCATCGCCTGTCTAGTTATTCCTCTACTATCGAGCGCGATGTATGGATCCTTATCCCACATACCTTATGAGAGTCTGGATCTGTGTCTCACGAGTGCCAAATCAGAATTCCATCTTGCTTCAGATCACCTTCGTCCCACACATGTAGGAAAAAGGATGACTCACGCATCTCGTGCACGATAGCGATACTGTGGCATTATACCCGTCTAGTAGTACCAATATGGTGGTCCAACTCCGAGGCCATGTATCCGGGTAACCTACCTCAGTGGCGTATAATGATCTCCACGCGTATCCTAAAGTCACAACCGACAAGTGTCTGAACAGCCTCCAATAGGTTCATCGTTTCTCAAATCCTTCGAATCATACTCCTCAGGATGCTAAAACCTGAGAGTGCTACACACTAAGGTTTACTTACTCGGAAAGCCAAAACGCCAAGCACGAAGATTTGAAGTTCAACTTCGGATTGCCATGCAGTGCGCGTACCCACTCGCCCCACGCATGCATGAGATTCCAAGGATAATTCAGTCCGGATAGATCTTAGTTCTTACTCGCCTGTACGCCCAACGCCAAGCGTAGTTCTATGGCTTCACTCGGGGTCAGACGAACAACAACTAAGAGAACTTGAATATTGCATTTCACGCTTCTACATCATTTCATATTCCATCTAGCGTAGTTCTAGAACTAAATATAAAATGATAAGAACAGAAATACACATCTTCTTCTATCGACCGGGTATTCAAGCCTCACCCAATCGTAAGCTACCACGCTCGTACATCCCACCAACATCTACTAGGTAACTACTCTCAATTAGGATACTTCAAGTTGGATCAGGATCTATTACCTCATCCATCCAATTACTGTCCGTACTAGCACAAACAGAAAGGTCTGACTCCTCTATTCGCATTTCCAAGGGTTATTCTGTCCTATCAGCTCATCAGTCGCACTCAACACCAGCAGCATCATCAGTACTGAATCTTACTAATTCTCAGCTCAACACCTTCGGAGAATCCCACTTATAAGGCTCCTACTCATTCCTATTTGGATTTCCCTTGCTATTACCAAGACTTAGAGAAATCTTCACTTCGTCCAATCAAAATCCTGGGGGTTCAAGCTGTCTCCATCCACACCTTGACAGTTTGGGTATTACTACTTTGTGTCGAACGCTCTCCTTAAGCTTGACGACTCCAATATCATCCACTTAAAACGTCCAACAATTCATTACTCATCCCACTCCAACAACTTAGGTTCACAACCTTACAGGCTTACGAGTCCTCGTGGCGGCTCTGCCGTAATCCTACTGTCTCACACTCAGTCGATGAGTTGATCAAGTTCAACAACTGAATGAGATATCAGTAAAATCAGGCTAGCAACGCACACTTGAGAGGAGGAAAAGGAATTGCTAGTGATGTCTCATGGCTCGGCCGAGAATCGACCTGCTCTGATACCAACTGTAACACCCCATACATAACTGACTAGTATATTATGCATGAAACATTAAAATTGATATTGAGTACATACAAAAGCTATAGATATAGAGAGATCCATATAAAATACAACATGAAATTCTACTAAGAATTACAACACATGTGTCTTCAATGGAGCTGCACAGCGGAAAATGAGATCTGACGAGGTCTCCGAGCCGTCACCACTTTAAGCCGTCAATCCGAACCTGCTATCTGTCAAAAGCTACTAAACTGCACCTGAAAAATATAAGTTGATTGGGGTGAGATTACTAAATCTCAGTGAGTCCTCCTATCCTATGGGTCCACTCGGTTCTACAGGGTACATGCATCACAAACCGAATCCACCATTGATCCGGGGTTTATCCTCACATCCGGTACAAGTACGGAGCAAACACATGAATCGTCCACCATAGGAGTCATCGCATCACAGTACACAAATAGTACAACAAACACGTATGCAGACCCATACTCATGTACGGGGAATCCAGAAGTACGTTAATACCACTAGACTAAGTTACTAACACACCCTCGGTGGGTTCACCCATGCCTATTTGTCAAGAGACTTACACAAGCACCCTGCAAGAATGATTAAATGGGTTCGCACAAGCCTACATGGCTGCGAGATGACCTTGCCTAAGAGGCGACATCGTCCCATTAACCATCTGTACGCACGTGGTGTTAACAGCAAGTGCAACACGCCGTCTTGACGCATGAGCCCATCCGGATAGGAACCTAATGATGTAGCCTACATGGCATCATTAGAGATGGTTTACCTGTTATGCGTAGGCTTACTTAGCCGCATAACGCCATCATACCGAGCACGCGAGTGTGTATACAGCAAGTGAGTAAAAAGCCCCGTACGGCACTCACAAGCACACTGCAACGGTAGTTCAGGTATGTGCCTCTGGGATCCATGATCAGGGCAGTCCCACGGACAACTCCAGGACCCACGGTCCGAATCGTAACTTAGTACCGGGTCTACTTCGATTCAAGCATACACACGCATAACAAGCGTTAATCCATACAATACAACCAAAGCCGATCGTTTAACCAAAACGACGGTGTCAATAGGATTTCATGCACATCATATAATTGCATATCATCTCAAACATAGATATCACATTCATAATAAGCATTAGATAATAAATGCCACACATAACAGGAGAAGTATTGGTCAAATAGTAAAGGCATAAGTTCTCATACTAATTCCTTGATTCACTAAGTGGGGCTCCACTATTATTAAATCAATAATTCTGGTTTGGGGACCTATTTAATTAGAAAGTACACGTCGCTAGCTTTCCAACGATATAAAGTTTGCGCAATTCCGATACCCGAGCAGGAAGTTACGACTTTCTAAAGTTTGCTGATTTTTGCACTTTTGCCCAGGGTAACCGGTTACCCAGAATCCAGTAACCGGTTACTGACATGAAAAATGCCCAGAAACGCAAATTTACACAGAGTAACCGGTTACCCAAATGCCAGTAACCGATTACCCTGAAGCAGAATCAATTTTCTGCATTTCTAAGGGTTCTAAACCATTCCAAATGTCCTATAGTTGATCCCCTGCATCTTTAATACAGTCCCAATGAATTTCTAACATATTTATATAATCAGAACCACCAGCATGCAATCATTAACAACATATGCAACTAGTAGCTATCACACACAACTAGCAATTTATCACATTTATCATTCATTTAAGCATGCAATATATTTATCTCAATCTAAACCCTTGACATGCTTTCTTCCCCAAATCCTACCCAAGTTCTATCTAAAGGACTCACCTTGCTAAAATGGAGGTTTAGAAAGATGATGTTTGCTGCCATTGGACTCCCACCATAGCCAAAGTTTCACTCCATCTTCATCAAATCCGTAATCACACTTGTACCCACTTTCAGCATCACTGACACAACTTCAAGGTCAGTTTTCTCCTTCGAAACAGAAGCTGATTTAGTGGAGCTGTACCCAAGGTGCGAAAATGAACTTGCTTCATGAGTTCTTCTCTTGCTCTTAAGTTGTTCTTCTCCACAAATTCTGATTTGCAAGCCAAACAAGTCCTTAAGTCCATGCAATAGAGTTAAATGTCTCTTGTGCCCCTCAACTAAGCCAAAACTACCACCTTGCCACTTAGTTCCATTCTAACCAATCCTCTTTGTTTCTAACCACTCCACTAATTCTTCTAATAATCATTCTTAGATTAATAGAGAATAAGACCAATGATCTCTCTCTAATTACCATTTACTCATTTAAATGATAATTATCGGTGTCAAAAGATCAGGATATTACACAATTACAAGGGTTTTTATAAGTCGGAGTTAAAATGTTTTGCTTGTCACTAAATCGGTCATTTTAAGAAGGGTTGTTCCAAAAGAGACACAAGGGAGTTTTTGTTCAGATTGACGCTGCTTTAGATGAAGATGGTTATGAGAATTCTAGTGAACTAGTGGTAACAATTTTGGTGACAAAAAAATTGGGTCATGAACTCATAATGTTATTATCACACGTGCTCAAGAAAATAATACTTCAAGACTTTGGAACTAAAAGAAGGTGAAGTCATTCGAGTTAGTATCAATATGACTTGTAGAGTTCATGGTATTGGTACAGTTATACTTTAAAAAATTAATACCGTGAATCACTTTTATGTAATGTGAGATATGTTTTTGAGCTTAAGCAAATTTTGTTGTTCATAAGCATGTTCAATGATTTAGGCTACTGCACTAAAATTGTGGGTGTCATACCCCAATTTTTGACCCTAAGAATCCTCAATCACTTTGCATCCATACTACTCAAGATCACAATCTTGGGAGTGTCCCTTGGTTTTGTGCTCATCTTGCCTTTGAGGGATCACCAAGCACCCATGTTTGTTTTGTGAATATATGTCACACTAAACAATATACAAAAAGATATCTTATTTCCTCCAAATTATTGTACATTGTAGATAAGGAGCCAAATGCATTCGTTTCCTCTCCTAAATTAGGGTTTTAAGGATCGACTCTCAATAAACTGGTTGTCCATGGAAGCTTAATGGCTCAACCTTCAAAAGAGCATTCTCATTTTTAAAGTATCATGTGTTGAGCACCTTTTTAACCTCATTTGATTAAGTTTATCACAAGATCATGTGGGTTTATTCATCAAGGAAATCCATATGTTCATGTTTTATTTTCCTTCTTCAACAAGTTTCGTCAAGTTTTAAGCCTCATCATTAAGTATGCTTCAAGATAATATCATTTCAAGATCCTATGTACCTCATCCTACCTTAAGTTGCAAGCAAAGTTCAAGATATTCGAAGTTGACTCAAGGTGTTTAACTTAATTTGACAAGTTCTTGGTCCCATGATCAAAAGGGCGTAATTCTCAATTTTTAACATTTTTCAGTGCTTCTTTTTACAAATGACTCTCCTTGACATCATCAACAACTTCTATTCACAAGTCAAGAGATAATTTTGTGAAGAAATCTATCAAAGATGTGAAGATATTATAGGTCCTTCTTGAAAAGACAAAGAATTTTGTGTCAACTTCAAAGGATCATAACTTGCTCAACTTTTATCATTTTGAGATCACTCTTTTTTCACAATAATCTTAAATGAGTCTACTTCATTTCATCTTTGGGGTTTAAAAGCCAATTTTGAGTAGAAGGTCGTGAAAGATTGCAGAAGATTATAGGTCATCTATGGAGTTTTCAAGGAATTTTCATCAACTTCTAAAGACCATAACTTGCTCATTTCTCAACATTTTTAGTACCTTTTTTTTCTATGAACTCTTCTTGATGTGCTTTTCAAATCATCTTCAAGTACCATGTGCTAAATCATTAAGGAAGGCATTAGAATTATGCAAGACATTATAGGTCATTTTGGAGCTCTATACTTAGAAATTTTTCTAAGTACAAAGAACAGTTGGTTTTTCCTGATTTCAAACTTGAATAACTCTTGACTCCAAAATCCAAATGGAACCTTTCTTGGCACATTATAAAGTTTGGGAACTCATTTATCCATTGCAAAAAGAATGAGATCATAAAGCTCCATACATTGCTTGCACCATGGCTGTAAAGTTGGTACCTTGAAATTGAGATTTTCACTTGAAGTCAAAAGTGAATTTGATTAATGTGACCTCTAATCACTAAAATAATGCACGTTTCCACTTAAACATGATTAGCAAAGTTACTTGAACAATTTAGATGACCAAAACACATCATTTGCTTGAGTTTTGAAGAGCTGCAGGTCACACTTTCAAGGAGACATCAGGTTAGCATGATTTTAATGATTCTCGATCCTTCTTGCACGTATGAGCTCATCATTCACCTCAGCTATAAATAAGTACTTCATTCCACTCATTTCCATAAGCTTTAATAGGCAAAGAACCTCTATAGAACTCACCTTCGAGCTCTAAAATTCAAAAACTAATTTCATATTTCCAAAGCTTCCTGCTCTAAAATTTTTATTCATAAATCTTCCTTGATTTTCACTGAAGCTAACCACATCAAAACCAAAGCAAATCATGCCCTATTTTGTTCAGACCAAGTCAAGTTTCATAGCAAATTTTCTCTACTTCGTTTAGGTAGAAATCTCCATCAATTCAACTCAAACTTGTGACTAACATGAAGCTCTTAACTCATTGATACTCACTGCATAGTTAATTTTAAGGTTTGGCTTCATTCGATCCATCTATTTTCAAATCCCTTTTCAAAATTTCTTATGGTTTTTTTCAAAACGAGTGAGTTACACTTTGAATAAATTTTCGCAATGATGTGGTTGAGATCATCCAAGAGAGACGAATCCAATGATACCACTAGCATTTGATTTAGTTATGGTTTAAAGAACCTTCAAATTTCTGCAAATTTCTTTGATTTTCGTTGGCTGGAGGTTGAAGATGACATATGTGTCATCTTCAACCAATGAAAACGTGCCATTTGAAATGTTTGTATTGGTTTGACTTCTTTTAACTGTGTGTGTGCATTAATTGAGGTTTACCATGCGCGTGTGGCTTATAGCCATTAGATCTACAAGGTCAATTAATGAGCTCTCCATCCAACGCCTCTTATATTTTCTGATTTTAATTTTTTTTTCTCATTTGTTTTAAATTGATTTTTATTTCAAAAATTCATAACTCCTTCATTTTTAATCCAAAAATTATGAAAAAAAATTACCAAAAATACATTGAATTATTTCTGATTTTATGAATATTTTTCCATACTTTTATTTTATCATTTAATTTTTTAATATTTTCTCTCATTTTCTTTGTGTTTTAATTGGTTTAAAAATGTTTTTAAGTGTCTTAAAATTCTGGAGAAATTTGGAGATGATCCTATGATGATCCTTGACCTATGGTGATCTTTGGTTTAATTTTGTTTGATGTTTAGATGTGTGATTTGAGTTTTAGTTTTTTTTATTTCATTTTAAAAAAATTGTTTTAAATTCCTTTTTGATTTAAATACTTTATGATCCATTTGGTGAAGGTTCTTGATCTGATTTCTCTTTCTCTTCTTCTATTTTCTCTTGTCTCATGGATGCAAGTCTTAATGTATGTATTGTGTTGAGGTTATTGGTTCTACCATTCCTCTAATGGATCATTAAGATGAAGTCCCACAATGATAAAGGGAAATTCATCTGAACTTATGGTTTTGTGTTTAATTCATTCCCCTCCCTCTTCATCTCAGTCCCATTCTTCTTTTATTTTTTTGATCAATTAGGCTTAAAGATTCATCTGGTTCAATTAGAGTTGGATTGGTATTAATGAACTTTCATCATTTCAAATTTACTTTAAGATGATCATGAGATCATTTTAAGTACTTTGGATTGATCATAAGTTTATCCTAAGTAATAAAAAGGCTTTGATTGGTGAATGATTGCGACTTTAAGAGTCTATCGGATTAACTAACTACAAGTGCATTGTCTATCGTGTAGTTTTAGAAGATACTAAACCAACAAGACTAACAATCAAACTAATGCTATCAATTGTTACTATGTAAAGCTAAAGCGAAAGATGTTTATGGTTAAATGGAATTAAAACTAAAATTGGATTACTTTAGAAAATATGAGAATGAAAAGAGACCAAAATGTGTATTCTGTGTGCCTCGGGGACTCTGTAAATCGTTGGATTATGATGAAGTTAAAAAGGTGTTTAGTAGAAAATATCAGTTTAAAGATTAAACCTCACACTCTCGCGCTATTGAATAAAGTCATGTTCCTTAACCACAGGATAAAAGCGAGAAATGAAACTAAATAACATGCAAATCGAGTCGGAAAATATGACATGCTTTCAAGTTATCAATGTAATGATCTTGTAAGCTCCTTGATTTTGTCTTAATATTCTTGTTTGTTGTTTTACATATGTTGTAAGTTTTTGGAGAATGATCTTCTATATCATTTCTCTATCTTATTCTTAAACACATAAATTGCTATTGACCTGCCTCATATAGGTGCAACTTCTACATAAGTTCACTTACGATTGCTTAACATAGCGCTAAATTTGTCCCGTATCGGAAAATGATCATTAGTGGCTCAAACTTATGTTTGAAAGTCCAAGGATGGTTGATTTATTTAACTAATGACCCAATATCTATGAGACCTGTTGTTAGGAGGTTTTGATTTTATCAATCCTCTAACGAGTCTTCATTAATTTTAGCCCAAGTTCATTACTCAACAATCATTGATCATTCCTTATGGCAATTAACTTCTAATATCTAACTTTTATCTTCTAACTGTATTTTTTTATGCACCTTTTATTACCTTATGCTTTATTTTATTTTATGCTTTATTTTCATCTTTAGCATCCATTATCATATTTTGCTTGTGTTATTTTCCTTTTGTTCACTTGGACATTTACTTATGCTTGTGTACTTTTTTCTTTTGTCTCGTTGGACTTTTTATTTTATTCTTAAGACAATAATAATCAACTTGAACATTAAAAGACTTAAAGATCTTTGGACTATGGTTACCATTACCAGCTCAAGGAGATTGGATTTCTGAACTTAGGTTTAGGACTTTGACCTTAGAATCTTCATCTGAGATCTTTGGATTTGGTAATATCCTGTTGTTATTTTGTCTGAAGTCCTTGGAGTTTACTCCAAGGCATTTGGGAATTTTTCTAAATACAGGTGTTATGTTTGATATTAAAAGCTTTGTATGCTTATATGAGGCCCTTTCATCTGAAGCCAAACCAAATTCTTGAGTAAATGCTAAAATGGGAAGTGCTTTGTATGCTTATATTCAAGTGCTTTATTTACTATGCTTTGAGGTTAATCCAAAGTAAATGAATGCTTATGTTGACTTCATGTCAAGTGTTGGCTTCTTTGTTGGTTAGATTATTCTTGTCCTTAGCTTTTACTTTTATGCCTTAGGATAGTCTTTTCATCTCCTCCCTTTCTTAAATTTTCAAAATATTCTCTCTTTTTCAAAACATTATTTGTTTTCAAACTTCAAACCTTTTGCCATTTTGACTCTTTCTTTTAAAAACTTTTAAAGATTAGGCATGAGTAATTATCATAGGTGAGATGTAATTCTCTGTACCCTTGATATTGATTGATATGGTTGATTCTTTCCACTTGAAAGAGTTACCGACATACTTGTTAATTTCTATCCAAGTTGGAGCCCTTCTTTCACCTGTGATGCAAAGAATCCACTTGTTCTCATGTTCAAGTATGCTTAGCTGAGTTTTCTCTCCCAAGGTGAAAAAGTGCCTCTCCATTTTACAACAAATCATAATGTTTTCTTTTTTAGTAGAAATACAATTGCTCTGACTTCTCCATTGCACTGAGGAGGTATGTAGGCACAAGATGTGATGTCTTGTCGAGCGTAATTTAAAAACCCCCAAAAATTTCTTTTCATCTTTTACACACAATAATTTCTTTTTACATAGATATTCAAAAAGGCTCATGTGGAGTACCACAAATGTGAGGGGTGTTAACACCTTCCCCTTGCGTAATCAACCCCCGTACCACATATCTCTGTTTTAATTTGATTTTAAAAACTTCTCTGGGTTTTATTTCGCTATTTTCCCTTTTCCTTTGGAAACAATAAAGTGCAACTTTCACTAAAATAATGAGTCAAGTCAATCAATGGATTTGGTCTCAAATTTTCATCGCTACAGAAATTGGAAAACTCACTAGGGACTAGTCCTCTAAGTGGGTTAAGCCTATTTTTGTTTATCTATGTATATTATTGTTATTGCTTGTTATTATGTATTTTTATTATTTGTCTGTTTTTGGGTGCTTACTAATTCCTCTATGGTGAGATAAGTCCTATACTCGGACATGAACGCATATTAAGATAGGATGGCGGTATAGTTATTTTGACTTATGTGGAGTTAATCCTTAATAAGCTGACTTGAGATCCCCAACTCAGTGGAGGCCTCTTTGAGGGTGGTAGTGTTGAACAAGTCAATTGTGAAAGCATTGTTACTTTCAACCCGAGGACCTGAGAAGATGGGGACCTTAGAACCATTTTACCCATCTTGGCCTTATTAGGATGTAGTGCTGAGACTATTTAGGTGTAGACCTGATATAGTTATTATATGAGATTCTCTTGAGAATATTATTGGTTGGCAAGTTACTTGTTAAAATCGGTAATATCCGAAAGATGGACCAATGATTCTAGGAACTTTGTTAGAACTTATTCTACAAGTACAATAAACCCTTAGTATACACCTTGTGGTTGGTTTCTACCCATGGCTCCGTGCTCGTGATGTCAAACTTATGGACCTTGATTGTGATCTTGTGTGTGATTATTGCATTCATGCATCCATGCATTCATGAAAGAGATATTTTCCATTTGATTTTCAAGGAACTTAAAGTTTCTCTTTGTAAACATCACAAGTTTAAAGATTATGGAAATTGGAAGGAGGAATACCCATAAGTACAATTTCAAGAGTCCTGATTTAAAAAAGCTAAGAGAGTTGGCATCTTTGATGACTAATACCAAGGATTTCATAAAGCGTCATGGAATACTTCTTTATATCCTATCTATCAAAGTTGAAGACGAACTTCTTAATACTTTAGTTCAGTTTTATGATCCAGTCTACCGATGCTTCACATTTCCTGATTATCAACTGTTACCCACCTTGGAGGAGTAAACTTACTTTGTTGGTGTTCCTGTTTCTGATAAGATTCCATTTAGTGGTTATCAAATTTAGAAGAAATAATATTCTTGTGTATTCTGTTATGAGGTCACTGGACCTATATATATACATCAGCCTGCAGGCTATTTTAGGAAATAGACAGCTAGTTCTAAGGAAACAAATCCTTGTGATTATGGGATTGATCCTAAATAAATAAACCTAGTAATTAGCAAGATACAGCTGTTACAGAATTATTACAAATATAAACCTTCCTAAATTACACAAAGACAATCACTGTTTTGACACTCCCCCTCAAGCTGGTGAATAGGTGTTTTCCATTCCCAGCTTGGATATAATTCTTTCAAAGTTAATACAGTTCAGCCCCTTGGTGAGTATGTCTGCAAGCTGATTCTGAGTGGATACATATGGTGTGCAAATCATGCCACTGTCAAGTTTTTCCTTGATAAAGTGTCTGTCAACCTCGATATGTTTAGTTCTATCATGCTGTCGCTACCGCGAAAATTAACAGAGACGCCACTAACATATTTATCCTGAAAAGGAAGGGAATGCCAGCAAACCACAAAACAAAACAACGGTCTCACGACCAGAGAAAAAGGGTAAGGGAGTCGGTTACGCGAGGGGAAGGTATTAGCACCCCTCGCGCCCATCGTACTCGATGGTATCCACGCTTATGTCTAAACCTATGGGTGGGTAACAAATCTATGCTAATCTGGACTAAAATGCATGCAAAATGTAGGGAAAAGAAAGAGTTGTGCTCGCACGGGCCCTACCCCGCTGCCTACGTATCTGTTTTGCAGAATCAGAGCTACCGTAGCTCGGCTAACTAATTTCTGTTTGTTTTGTGTTTTTTAGGTGAACGAGTTACATTCACACTCTGCTGCTCGACCTTTGGAGACTTATGCTGGGAATGGAGCGGAAATAACAAGCTCTTAAGAAAAGAAAATCAAAGAGTGTGGTTTGTGTTTTAAAGAATGCATGAGGAAAACCTAAGCTAAAGGGGGGAAGCTTGCTACCTAATATTATCATACAAAGGGTACAAGTCTAAACTAAACTAGCAACCTACGGGGAAGAAGGGAAGCACACAAGAATATCACACAAACAAGCATCCGCTCGTGAAGCAAACAAACCAACGGTACTGACCGAATGGTAGAAAAGCAGTCCCGCCATAGCCAAGGGGAGCAGCTCAACCCAAGTCAACCAAGCATTAGACCTCGTGAAAATGATCGGGCCATAGACAAGAGGGCGGACCCCTCTCAGCAACCAAGCCGTCACGGATCATAAAGGAAAACGGTGCGTGCGTACACCGAGCATCAACGTCGAGCGACGCGAGCTATAGGAAAGGCGGGGGTCCGGCTACATGAACCCTTTTCCTGACATACTCGATAACAAGATCTTGTGCAGGTTCAGAAGCGAGCAACGCGTAGCGTGCGCATACTGAACAGACTCGATGAGACTAGGCGGGGGTTGATTGCTAACCCTTTCCGCATGCCTTCCATGAGGACTTAACGGAGTGCCATATAGGACTTATTACACCGTGACTCCCTGCCGCAAAGCACAAATATAAACACACCAACAAAAACAGAGCCTCTTTCGAGGGCTTGGCCAGATGCATGTCTAGGTCCTACTTCTCATGTTATAGGATGATACGGAAAGCGGTAAAAGGGACAAGGAGACAATACCAAACGGATAGCAAATCCGCAATGAGCTAGCAAGCGTAAGCAGAGAAGTCCGAAATACTTCGCGTAAGCCATCATCAAGCACAGCGAGTCAGAAAGCGTCATCGTGAAAGCCATCATCAAGCAAAGTTACAAGCGACATGTGGCAAGCGTCGAGCATAACCACACGAGCAACCTGCAAGAGAACACAAACCAGACAATACAGGGATATACATCTCAATGAATGAGAGATCAGGTGACTGGCATCGGAAATAGGTTCGTGTCCCACAAATAAAGTGGAACACAATGCAAAACAATCGCACCAGAAGCGAAATCGTGTCCCACAAATAAAGTGGAACACGAAGCAAGTCAAATCGCAACCGAAGGCTCTCTCGAAGTATCTCGCACATCTCAGCAAACAAATCAGTAATAACAAGGAGGCACGCACCCGCCATAGAAAATACTAGCAATTAAACTCTAAGTAAATTCTAAAATAAAATCTAACAAGATTAAATTGTTTTTATGACATTTTTATCAACTAAAACTAGAATAGAACTAGGTAAGAAAACAATTGAAGTCTAACAAGCAAAAGATTACATGTTTTTATTATTATCTCTCATGCAAAAGTTTAACAAAATAATTGTTTTTATAGCATTTTATTACCTAAAAGAAATAGGAAACAAACTAGTTAAAAACAACTAAATCTAATGTGAATTATACATACACAGGGGGTCTAAAAATGAAATAAGGTGCAGACTAGTAATTTGGACACAAGGCCCAGCCAGAATTGGCCCAAGGAGTATTTTTGTGTTTAATTTTCTTTCAGCAACACAAACAGGGAGATGCATTGGGCTCATAGAGGGTGCATGTTGCGATTTCGTGGCCCAAAGTTGATAATCCATAAATCTTCTTGATCCAACTCAATTAATCCAAATTTTATTAATGATTATTAACCAATGCTTAATCACGTTTATATTGCAGCATTAAAATCAAATTAGTGCATCAGTTAATTGAAAGACAAATGATTAAGAAAGAGGATTAGGTCAAGATTACTTGTGACTATTGGACTTTTGAAAATCAGACTCTTCCTCCTCTCTCACTCGCGAACGTGAAACAACGACGGCGCCGGAGGGAAGCTCCTCACCGATTTGCTGCTCCGTTCATCTCTCCGTTCGATCTCTGACTCAACCTCTGCTCCGCCTCGAATCCCCTCTCTCTCGATTTCATGCTCAAACAATCGTCTCCGGACTCAGCTCTCTGATTGGCTCAACAAATAAAGTTTTCTTCGCCTCAACCTTTCGATCTCTCTCGATCTCTGCTTTCAATCTCTCGGTTTCTCCTCTCCTGATTCAATTTTCTTCTCTGTGTTATTGATGATTCAGCCGCGGTGTTGTTGTTGTAGGTGAAAGCAAATCGAAGGTTTCGCGATGTTGTTTGAAAACGATGAAGATGATGATGAACGTTGTTGTAACGTGACGCTGATGCGAAGTTGCAGAGTCGTTCTTGAATATTCACAGATTGATATTGTAGTTAATTGAAGATGATGCCAAGGTTGATGATTATGGCTGAAGGTTTGTTAAAGATGAATGGAGATGTGCGATGGAGGTGAAGGTGTGGTGAAGAAAATGGATGAAGGTTCGATGATGATTTGAAGATTGAGAGAAAACGGTTACGGTGAAGAATTTGAAGATTGGCGAAGATTGATGGTCAAAGCTTGAAGAAGATAAAGATTGAAGAGAGTTTGTTATGGATTCGGTTAGAGTTTGTTACAGGTCTCTTTTTCTGTTATCTCTTTTTTGCAATTCTGTTATGAATTTTTCTCCCATTTTCTGTTATGAGGCTGAATCGAGAGAAAGAGAGAATTGAAGAGTGTCCTCATTGTTTGTGAATCCCTCCTCCCTTTCTTTTCTGAACCAATCTATTTTATCCTTTGTTCTGATGCTGAATTCTGTTACGGTTCCATCTGTTAAAGAGTTTTTTTTGCGAACCGAATCGGCTCAGTTTATTCACATATTGATTTTTCTGGTGTTGCAGCGCAGGTATTATGTCAAACCGATTTTGATGCGTTTATTCTGCAGCAAGTCGGTTTTTAGTTGGTGAATTGCAGGACTGTTGGTTTAATCATAGGATAGAATATGAGGCCAAAAACTTTGTGTAATTTTCTGAAATTTTGTCTGAATTTGTGAATGGATATGTAATGAATTGGACTTGTGGGTTTTTTGTTGTAATTTTTGTAATGAAGTGAACTTGGACCTTTGAATGGTGTAATGGACATTTGTTGAGAATTTTATTTGTGATATTTGGATTTGGTTTATGAGCTTTGTGTATATGTTTTGTAATGGGTTTTGATGGATATTGAAGTGAAATATGGTGAACTATTTTTTATACCAAACAAAACAACATGAATGAATTTGCTTCTCAATTCAATCCAAATCAACTTGCAAGACCAACAACAACTAGTAGAGGTAACTATAGTACTTTGATCACAAAATGAGTCTACCATCGTCATTCTTGCATCATGACTTGATCTTTGCACTTCGGACCATAAACCTTTTGTCTTGACGAAGTCTTTCTTTACTCAATGCTTTAATGCAACCATAGTTACCCGAGGATTCGTTGAGAATGAGTAAGAATTAGGATTAAACTGATACCTGGAGCATAGAAAGGGAACATGACCATGAAATCCAATTAATCTCTTCTAGTGAACATTTAACAAACTCCAACACCATGAACGGGAACTCTTTATTATTTTTCTTTGATTGTTGAACGACGAAATAAACGCCATCCCTAACTTATAGCACGGAGAAAGAGGGCAAATTTTGGGGTGCAACACATGCTGCACCGGGTTGTGGGCTATACTAATTGCAGATTTGTTGTCACAATATAACCTCATAGGTTCATCCCATCTTATCTTCAAGTCTTCCAATATAATCTTCAGCCATAGAAGTTCACATATTCCTTGGGCCATTGCTCGAAATTCTGCTTCGGCGCTCGATCTAGCTACTACACTCTGCTTTTTGCTCTTCCAAGTCACGAGGTTTCCACCAAGGAAGGTGCAGTATCCAGTAGTTGATCTTCTATCTACCACTGACCCCGCATAGTCCGCATCCGTATATGCTTCAAGACTTACACTCTTGTTTCGTTTGAACAAAATCCCTCTTCTTGGGGTCCCTTTCAAATACTGGACAATTCTAAGAGCAGCTTGTAAATGTGCTTCCTTTGGTTGGTGCATAAACTGGCTGACTAGACTTACAACAAAAGCAATGTCTGGTCTAGTGTGAGATAAGTAAATAAGTCTGCCCACAAGTCTTTGATACATTTCCTTGTCCACGGCAATATCCTCCTCCGCACTTCCCAACTTTATATTTGGGTCAACTGGGGTACTTGCTGGTCTACAGGTTGTCTTACCCGTTTCTTTAAGCAAGTCTGTAATATACTTTTGTTGAGATATGAAGATTCCTTTCTTGGAATGAGCCACTTCAATTCCCAAAAAATATTTTAGTCTCCCTAATGTCTTGATTTCAAATTCCTTGGTAAGGCATTCACTTAACACTTGCTGCTCCTTTTTGTCATCCCCACTTACTATAATATCATCTACATACACCAATAAAATTGTTACCCCCCCTGAAACTGAATGTTTGATAAATAATGTATGATCCCCTTGGCTCTGTTTGTAGCCCAGACCTGTCATAACTTTGGTGAACCTTCCAAACCACGCTCTTGGGGATTGTTTCAGCCCATATAGAGCCTTTCTTAACTTACAAACAGTTCCAGCAACCACCTGTTCATTGTAACCAGGGGGCAACTCCATGTATATTTCTTCTTCAAGGTCTCCATGTAAAAAAGCATTCTTCACATCAAACTGCTGCAGGTCCCAATCATGATTTGCTGCTAATGACAATATTACTCTGACCGTGTTCATCTTAGCAACCGGGGAAAATGTCTCCAAGTAATCAATTCCATAGGTTTGAGTGAAGCCTTTGGCCACTAATCTTGCCTTGTAACGTTCAATGGTCCCATCAGCCCTGTACTTTACTGTATATACCCACTTGCATCCTACTGGTTTTTTTCCAGTGGGTAGGGTCACAAGTTCCCAGGTCCTATTCTTGCTTAACGCCTCCATTTCCACATCCATGGCTTGTTTCCATTTCCTGTCAGATAATGCTTCAGATACAGAGGAAGGTGTGTGTGTGGAGTTGAGGTTTGTGAGGAAGGTTTTATGGGTAGGTGAGAATTTTTCAAAGGATAAGAAATTTGATAGTGGGTAAAGTGGTTGTTGGGTGCATGTTCTAGTTCCATTTCTAAGGGCAATGGGTAGGTCTAGATTTTGGTCCACCTGCGCTTCTAAATTTTCAAAATTTTCAGAAACAAACTCATTAAAATCATTGGAGTTTATAGGATTCGAAAGTGTTACCTCATGCAGTGATGATGGGTTGGACTCTTGGACATTGCCAGATTCTAGAATGGCCTTTTCTCTCCTTGAATATACCAGATTTTTCCCAAATTTCCCACCATTAGGTGCAGGTTCAGGTGTAGGTTCAGGTGCAGGTCTTGCTGTTGGTTCTACTGTTGTTTCAAGTGCAGGTCCTGCTGTTGGTTCAAGTGCAGGTCCTGCTGTTGGTTCAATTTCAGGGACAACAGTGCCATTTGTCTCAAATTCTGGTCCAAATGCCATATTTGGAAGCATGAGAGTCTCATCTTCCTCTCTTACATTCTCCCCCTGAAGATGAGGTTGCTTGAAGTAGCTCTCTTGTTCGTTGAAGGTAACATCTCTTGACACATAGAATTTTTTTTGATTTGGGGTGAAAACATTTGTATCCCTTTTGTGTGGTAGAGTACCCTAAGAACACACATTTGACAGCCCTAGGGTCCAATTTTCTCCTTTCATTACTATGAACATGTACAAAGGATACACACCCAAATATTCTAGGTTGGAGTTTATTTGTAGGATCCAAGTGTGGGTAGAATGAGGTTAGGACTTCCATGGGACTTTTTGAGTCTAAGATTTTAGTGGGTAACCTATTGATTAGATAGGTGGCAGTAAGAATGGCTTCCCCCCAAAATCTCTTAGGAACATGGTTTTGAAAAAGTAGAGCTCTAGTTTGATCTAATAGGTGCCCATTTTTTCTTTCTGCAATCCCATTCTGTTGGGGTGTGTTCACACATGAGGACTCATGGATTATCCCTTCCTTTTGGCAAAAGGAATTTAGTTCAAGGTTAAAATAATCCTTGGCATTATCAGACCTAATTCTTTTGATACCGACCCCAAATTAATTTTTAATCATTGAGACAAACTGGAAAAACACAGAGCTAACTTCAGATTTTTGTTTTAATAGAAAAACTCAAGTCACCCAGGTACAATCATCTATAAAGGTTAAAAACCATTTAGCACCTGAGATATTAGGAACGTGAGCAGGACCCCATACATCAGTGTGAACAAGAAAAAAAGGGAAAGGACTCACTTTATTGCTAATGGGAAAAGGTACACGCTTGTGTTTAGCAAGCTCACACACATTGCAATGGAGACTCTCCACATTTAAATTTTTAAACAAGAAAGGAAAAAGCACTTTTACAACTCGAAATGAAGGGTGTCCTAGCCGACAATGGTATAGTTGAACTTTCTCTTCGTTGGTCATGGTGGATTCAGATATGAGAGAGCAGCTCTTGGTAGGCAGATTAGGATCTTCCATGAAGTATAGGCCATTCCATTCTCTAGCATGTCCAATCGTCCTCCCCGAGTTCTTGTCCTGCAGTATACAAGAGTTGTTATGAAAAATAGCATTACATGAGAGATCTTTTGTGAGTTTTTGTATAGAAATCAGATTGGTGGACAATTTAGGGACATGAAGGACATTTTTTAATGTTATGGATGGGTTTATTTGGACCTCTCCTTGTCCTGCTGCAGTCATAAGGGTTCCATCTGCTGTGGAAATTTTCTTATTGCTAGGACATGGGGAATATGTGGAGAAATATTTGGGTAGAGGGGTCATATGGTCAGTGGCTCCAGAGTCTAATATCCAGTAATGTGTAAATGGTGTATCTGAAACATTAAATCCAAAAGAAAGTGGAAACTTACCAGAATATGTTAAGGAGCATGTACCTGTGGGCTTCTCCAATTTACTAAGGAAGGATCTTACCCGTTCTATCTCTTCATGATTGAGCTGGCCAGATCCTTCACTCTGTCCATGACTGATGTGTGCTTGCCCTTGCCCTCCTTTTTTGGGAGGGCCTCCTTTCGTCCCCCATTCCCGGCTTGGGGGTTTCCCATGTAATTTCCAGCACTTCTCCCTTGTGTGACGCGGCTTGTTACAATGGGTACACCAGATATGCAACTTAGGGTTTGCACGGTCAGAGGCTCCTAAGGATCAGGAGCTCTGATACCATATCAAATTTAGAAGAAATAATATTCTTGTGTATTCTGTTATGAGGTCACTGGACCTATATATATATACATCAGCCTGCAGGCTATTTTAGGAAATAGACAGCTAGTTCTAAGGAAACAAATCCTTGTGATTATGGGATTGATCCTAAATAAATAAACCTAGTAATTAGCAAGATACAGCTGTTACAAAATTATTACAAATATAAACCTTCCTAAATTACACAAAGACAATCATTGTTTTGACAGTGGTTTAGAGGAGATCCATAATCCCTAAGTGCTTACTGGTGCTTTACACTTGAAGAAATCTGACATAGAGGCTAACTTCATCATCAAAGGGTGCATTAAGGGATTTACTATTAAGTTCTTGATGGAGAAAGCTACTTATTTTGAAAATGCTGGTAGTATGACTGCTTTTGAAGACATTCTTGCTTTACTTATCTATGGTCTATTTTTATTCCCTAACATTGACAACTTTGTTGATGTTAACGCCATCTTGATTTTCTTGATTGGGAACCCTGTTCCAACTCTATTAGGTGACACTTATCATTCCATTCAACTCAGGACTTCTAATCATCATTGGACTATTGTGTGTTGTGCACCTTTGTTATTTAGGTGGTTTATTTCTCACCTACCTCATACTCCTATTTTCAAAGGCTTATGTCTCTTACTAGCTATGATATTGCTTGGTATTTTTAGATTTTCTTTTACACTAAGATTGTTGATAGTTATGGGGATTTCTCTAATGTGCAACTTCTTGGTACACATGGAGGAATCAATTACAACCATATCTTAGCCTGACGTTATATGGGGTATCCTTTGAAATACAAACCTAATAGTCTCTTGGTGGAAGAATTATATCTCATAAATGGGAAGGATGAACAATGATTGAAGGGTAGGATTGTGCATGCTTGGCACAACATTCATAGGAAGGTAGAGAAGAACTTGCAAAGAAGGATTGTGTAGCCAGGGAACCATATGTGAAGTGGGTGAAGGATAGAGCAAGGGATTTGAAGATGCCTTATGCCTTTGAGAGAACTTTGTTCCCCACATCATCTAATACTCATGTTGATCATGTTATTGATATAGCTGAAGACTTGGAAGATCCTCATACTGCTTGTGATCAATTGAAGGTTGAAATAGATGATTGGAAGAAGAAGTTCCATGCTTTTGATGTAGAGAAGATGGAATTAATCAGGAAGATGAAAGAAAAGGATGAGTTACTTATCCATAAAAATTCCTTGCTTCTCCAAAAGGATGACCAGCTTCACTAGAAGGATGCTTCAATTGAGAAAGCCAACAAGAAGAGAAGAGTGCAAGAGGATTTATTTTCCTCTAGCATTGTACCATTTCACGGTATGCAGACATTCCTACTACATCTGGTTCTTGGAAAGGAATTATTGATAAATTGGTCAAGGAGAAGACTCGAATACAAAAAGATTATGAATCAAGGATTAGGAAGCTCAAAAAGATGCTACAAACTACTGTTGGGACTTCTTCAAAGCCTTAGGACCTAGATTTATTTTTAGAAAGTATTATTGAACATGTGTACTTTGGTTGTAATCTTGCTTCTATTAATAAAATGAGTTATTCAATTGTTTTAATCGTGTTCCTTTTGTGATGTTTGCAAGTGTTTATTACCTTAAAGTTCCTTGAAACACAAATAATAAATAAATAATTTGCATTGCGTATCATGCATCATTTACATTTTGATCTTGCATTCCAGAGTTTTCTTAGAATCTCATTCAGTTTTTACTTCCTTCAATCTAGGTGTCTCATCAATACCTCACCAGAGCTAACTGTAGAAGGAAGATGGAAGGTTTAGAACAAGAAAAGAAAGATTTACGCAAAGAAGTCGCCACTTTAAGACCAGGAATGGAGCACCTCAATGCTCTGTTAGAAACTTTGCTCAATTCTCAAGCTCAATCTCAGGCTCAAGCTCAAGCCCAGACTCATACTCACAATCAAGTCCATCCGCCTCGTCACTCTCAAGTTCAGAATCAGCCGCAAGTCCAAACTACCGTGTTCTATGAGATTGTTTCCACAACAATCCACGCCATATCTGTTACTTCTTCTCAGTATCAGAGGCCTAATAAGCAAGGCAACAATATAGAAACAATGAAATCCCTCCATCCTCTTCAAACCTAAACAATGACATTCGTCAATATCAAAGGTCAATGCATTAAAAACTCAGTAAACTCATCAAGAAATTGGAGAAATCATCTCTCATATCTCCAATGGTGTCTACTAAGGATGATGATGATGATGATGATGATATGAATTAGTTATTTTCTTAATTGTTATTGATGTTGTTTGTCTTTCGTTTTTCGATTCCCTTATTGTACTAAGATTTCATATAAATTGAATAAAAATCTTGTGTTTCCATTTTCTAAACGCCTATGTGACTATGTGTTTGCATATTTAAATTTGCATCTTGCATCTTTTAATCGCCTTTTTGATTATGACAAAGGGGGAGACATATACTCTATAGGGGAGTATAATATACTCTCTACTCAATTGAGTGTGAGTTTAATCACTCTAATTATATATATATATGTTTATTTCTTTTACCGCCTTCTTGAGAGACGCGTTGTCATAATCAAAAAGGGGGAGAATATGGAACTATGTGTTTTCAATTTTAATCAAGAAGTTGTTAAATGTAAGCAAGTCATACCTAACATGGTTTGGTTTTTAGATTTCAACTTAGTTTCGTTGGTTATAATTTGTAAAGATGCAATATTTTATGTCAAGCAGTCAAAGATGCAAAAAATGGTTTGTTCAAAGCCTTTTCTCCAAATTAAGCAGATGAATTAGGGCTTAATGACTGCTAATGATGGTATTCAAATTGAATACATATCAAGCATAATCTTCAAGAAGACTAAAGTAAGTGCTCATATGATTGGTGTATTCGGCAAAGTCTTGAAGCTTCAAATTGTGAAAGACAGAAAGTGTTAAAGCTCGCCCAGTCGCGTCTGAATGGTTAATGTTTTGTAAAAACACAAGGGAATTTTCTTAAAGTAATATGGCTAAAGCACACTCTCTCAAACACTAAAACCTTTTTAAAAGCCTCTATTTATCAATGAAAACAACCTAAAAATATTTTGGACATGTTTTTTGAACTGTCCAATCGATTGAAACATATTCCCGAGTGATTGGGTTAGTGAAATTAATGTCTATAATTATCTGGGACATCATCTGAATTAAGTTCAACATTTATCTTTCAAAACCTTCCTAATTGGAAATTCATAATCAATTATTTCTAGTCATCCAATCATTAGAACAAGGAGCAAATCGATTGGGACATTAAATTAACCCCTGGACCTCTTCCTTTTTCGTACCAAACTCTAGCCTATAAACAAAGGCTTGTTTCTTAAAATTTTCATATCTAGTATCCTGAGCTATCTCACTTTCCTCATTCTTTCTCTAAAAATATTTTTCTACTTTCTCTCACTATAGTTTTAGCCATAATGATTTGAGAAAGTCATTGTGTTTAAGTGATGTTTTTGTTGTGGAAATAGTGATTTGTAAATTCACCAAGAGGTATTTTTCTATTGGTTGAATAATTTTTATAAAGGGAGTGTTTGTTTAGATTTAAATTTAAACTTATTAAAATCTTTGTTTGGGAATTTAATATTAAGTCACTGTTCCGTTTGTGAACTCAGCCCGTGTAACAGGTCAACTTGGTTTACGAGTTCAGTTTGTGTAAAACTTTACATTTGGTTTGAGATCATCCTGGTGTAAAATCTCAACTTTGTTTGGGGTTATCTTGTGTAAAACCATGGTTTAGTTCATATTCGACCCGTGTAAAACCATCACTCGGTTCAGTGGATAACCAGTTTAAAACTACACATTTGGTTTGAGTTAATTTCGTATAAAATCTCAATGTTTAAGGTTGGAGACTAACCACTCGAAACTTGTTAATGTTTGGAGGAAAGACTAATCACTTCAGTCAACTATTCATTAGTTAGTTAAAAGTTAGTCTGAAACTTCATTTTCCTTGTATAAGGGAGCTTGTAAGCTTAAACAACTAAGAGCTCATAAGCATTACTAGATACTCTTAAGATAAAGGTTTGGGGAGAGGATTAAGTCACTTTATTTAAACTAAATCTCTATAATTTCAAATTTCTTATCTCTTCCCTTATAATTTTACTTTTCCGCATATTTTCTTTCCATTTGTTATCCGCTGCTATTTTCAAACATTTTACTAAAAATGTTTTTGATTTGTGGAAATGAAAATATTATTGTTCAAACCATCAATTTTCAAACACCCCATAATTCACCCTCTCATTCTTGTGTGGGGAGTCACATGTCCAATAATAGGGACTTACAATGGCTCCCTCAACTAGCTTGCCTTGAAAAAAGGCTTTGGAAACTTGAAACCTCTCATGCCTATCCTGCTCTTGATAAAACATCTTTAGGTGTTCGATCATATCGAATACTCCTATATTTTCATGTTGCTTTTGCAATTTTAGAGTTCATGGTAGCCAACATGAGGTAGGCAGTTTCTCGGGCATCATCCACATGCTTCTTATAAGCATCTCTTTTAGCCTTAGGAGTAGAGCTAAGACGCTCCTCTTTAGGAACAAATGTCACTAAGACATACAACCTTTTCTCATGCTTTAGGATAACCCTTAAGTTTTGGTGTTTATCTAGAAATTCACCAAGAGGTATTTTTCTATTGGTTTAATAATTTTTATTAAGGGTGTTTGTTTAGATTTAAAGTAAAACTTATTAAAATCTTTGTTTGGAGATTTAGTATTAAGTCACTGTTCATTTCGTGAGCTCATCCCGTGTAACAGGTCAACTTGGTTTATAAGTTCAGTTTGTGTATAAGTTTACATTTGGTTCGAGATCATTCTGGTGTAAAATCTCAACTTGGTTTGTGGTTATCCTGTGTAAAATCGTGGTTTGGTTCATGGTCTACCCGTGTAAAACCATCACTCGGTTCAGTGGATAACCAGTTCAAAACTACACATTTGGTTTGAATTAATTCTGTAAAAAATCTCAATGGCTACGCTTGGAGACTAACCACTCGAAACTTGTTCTTGTTTGGAGGGAAGACTAATCACTTCAGTCCATGTTTCATTACTTAGTTAAAAGTTAGCCTGGAACTTCATTTTCTTTGTATAAGGGAGCTTGTAAGCTAAAACTACTAAGAGCTCATAAGCATTACTAGATACTTTTAAGATCAAGGTTTGGGGAGAGGATTAAGTCACTTTATGTAAACTGGATCTCTATAATTTCAAATTTCTTATCTCTTTGCTTATAATTTTACTTTTCCGCATATTTTCTTTCCATTTATTTTCCGTTTCTTTTTTCAAACATTTTTCTAAAAATGTTTTCAAACTGTGGAAATGAAAATATTTTTAATCAAACCATCAATTTTCAAACACCCCGTAATTCAACATCCCATTCTTGTGTGTGGAGTCACATGTCCAATAATGGGGTCTTACAATGGCTTCCTCAACTAGCTTGCCTTGAAAAAAGGATTTAGAAACTTGAAACCTCTCATGCCTATCATGCTTATGATGGAGAATCTTTAGGTGTTCGATCATATCAAATACTGCTGTATTTTCCTGTTGCTTTTGCAATTTTAGAGTTCATGGTAGCCAGCATGAGGTAGGCAGTTTCTCTGGCATCATCCACATGCTTCTTATAAGCATCTCTTTTAGCCTTAGGAGTAGAACTAAGACGCTCCTCTTTAGGAACAAATGTTGCTAAGACATAAAACCTTTTCTCATGTTTGAGGATAATCCTTAAGTTTTGGTGTCTATCTAGAAATTCACCAAGAGGTATTTTTCTATTTGTTGAATAATTTTTATTAAGGTAGTGTTTGTTTAGATTTAAAGTTAAACTTATTAAAATATTTGTTTGGGGATTTAGTATTAAGTGATTGTTCAGTTCGTGAGCTCAGCCCGTGTAATAGGTCAACTTGGTTTATAAGTTGAGTTTGTGTATAAGTTTACATTTGGTTCAAGATCATCTTGGTGTAAAATATCAACTTAGTTTGTCGTTATCCTGCGTAAAACCGTGATTTGGTTCATGGTCTACCCGTGTAAAACCATCACTCGGTTCAGTGGATAACCAATTCAAAACTACACATTTGGTTTGAGTTAATTCCGTATAAAATCTCAATGTTTAAGCTTGGAGACTAACCACTTGAAACTTGTTCGTGTTTGGAGGAAAGAGTAATCACTTCCGTCCACTGTTCGTTATTTAGTTAAAAGTTAGCCTGAAACTTCATTTTCCTTGTAAAAGGGAGCTTGTAAGCTAAAACTACTAAGAGCTCATAAGCATTACTAGATACTCTGAAGATAAAGGTTTGGGGAGAGGATTAAGTCACTTTATTTAAACTGAATCTCTATGATTTCAAATTTCTTATCTCTTCCCTTATAATTTTACTTTTCCGCATATTTTCTTTCCATTTATTTTCCGCTGCTATTTTCAAACATTTTACTAAAAATGTTTTCAAACTGTGAAAATGAAAATATTTTTGTTCAAACCATCAATTTTCAAACACCCCATAATTCACCCTACCATTCTTATGTATGGAGTCGCATGTCCAATAATGGGGTCTTACAATGGCTCCCTCAACTAGCTTGCCTTGAAAAAAGGCTTTAGAAACTTGAAACCTCTCATGCCTATCCTGCTCATGATTAAGCATCTTTAGGTGTTCGATCATATCGAATACTGCTATATTTTCATGTTTCTTTTGCAATTTCAGAGTTCATGGTAGCCAACATGTGGTAGGCAGTTTCTCTGGTATCATCCACATGCTTCTTATAAGCATCTCTTTTAGCCTTAGGAGTAGAACTAAGATGCTCCTCTTTAGGAACAAATGTTGCTAAGACATACAAGCTTTTCTCATGTTTGAGGATAATCCTTAAGTTTTGGTGTCTATCCAAAAATTCACCAAGAGGTATTTTTCTATTAGTTGAATAATTTTTATTAAGGGAGTGTTTGTTTAGATTTAAAGTTAAACTTATTAAATCTTTGTTTGGAGATTTAGTATTAAGTCACTATTCAGTTTGTGAGCTCAGCCCGTGTAACACGTCAACTTGGTTTATGTGTTTAGTTTGTGTATAAGTTCACATTTGGTTCGAGATCATCTTGGTGTAAAATCTCAACATGGTTTGTGGTTATCCTATGTAAAACCGTGGTTTGTGGTTATCCTGACTTTTAAAATATGCGTATAGCAAGAGTCGCCACCGACTTTTATTTTATCCAATTAGAAAAGGCAAAAAGAACAGGAAATACCTTTAAAAGATTTTGGATTCGGGGGGTAGGTTATACAAAGGGAAGGTGTAAGCACCCTTTGTATCCATGGTTATCCATGGGCTCTTAATTGCTTAGCTCATTTTTGAATTGTTTGAAAGAGTGTAGTGTGTGTTTAGAAAAACATTTTGAAAAAGGACTTTAACTTTGTAAATAAAGTGTAGCCTTTGGAATTGTTTTGAAAAGAGGTGTATGAAGTAATTTGAAATGTTTTTAATTGAGCAAGCAATTGAGAACTACCTACCCTAAGTTTAAAGTCTTTCGTTGAGGGAAAGAGACAATCCACAACATTAGTTAGTGGGAAGTCCTTTCATTGGATGTAAAGGGTCATCGAAAAGTCATCGCATAGTCATAGGGGCTATCCATACCATAAAGAGGGTAGGAAGTCCTATGCATTGGATGTGAATAATCATCAAAGCAACAAGTAAGGATACCTTAGCATTCAAAGGGACTATCATCATTTAATCGAGGGACGGGATCATTTATATCGTAGGCAACATCGAAGGAACCATGATCTTTAAATCGGAGGGACTATGATGATTTAAATTAGAGGGACATTTGCTAAGGTATCCCTACGCTCGAGGGACTTGACTATTATTCGTCGAAAGGCAACATAAGAGAGGATTACCCTAAAGGTGAGTATGTGAAACAAAGTGATTGATTTATTTAATCCTTAAAATTAAGGTTATTCTATGTTGATTTTAGTCTTGCCATACAATCCTATTAACATACTGTTTACCGGTGATTTCCGACAAACAACCGCTAGTCCTCCAAACAATGTATCTTTGGTAACTTACTGGATCGACTAGATTGATCCTAGGACATGTGTCTCGAATGCTAGGGTTCTCATAATCCGACTCATTGTTTTGATTTTATATTTAGATGATTAAGTTTCTGTATGATGATAAATGAATTTGTAATAACTAGAGTTCGACAACGAATCACAAAATAAAGAAGTATAAAGACTTTGACAAAATCTGTAAAACTTGCTATTAAAGTAAAAGAATATAACATAAAAGTAAAGGATTTCGAAAGTAAAGATGACAAAGCGAAATGTAAATCTGACTGGAAACTAAATGGCAATAAAACAATGTAAAGTAACTTGTGTTTATGTAAAGGCGATAAATTGACTTCGAATAAAATAAACAAGGTGTTCTTGCACATACATTTGTTCAGCAAAGACTCGTTTCTCTAACACTGGTACTTTGAGTAATTTTGTGAATTTTTGTATATCTGTTTGAACACACCAAATCTAAACATTTAGACTCCTATATATACTAGTTCGACCCTAACGGTCCCTACACAGACGATTTCCACGTTTGTAGCCTCAAACGTTGCGTCTTTGAGATGTTTCCACGTGTTCGCCTGATCATATATTCCTATTTGAATTTCGAATATTTCCCTCTCGAGGCTTCGAGTTTGGGCGAGCGTTGTCGTCGAAAGTGTCTTTGTAAATATTTCAAGAATTCTTCTAAGTTTATACTTCGACATAAGTATTATTCCTTTCGAAGACTATTGGCACGAAATAACTTTTTCCACACCAATTTCCAAAACACTTCGAATACACCACTTCGAGTTACCCAGCCTCAGAATCGAAATCTTCAGCTAACACATACATCTAAGCAATTTATAGCAGTTTATAGGTGCGAAAAGTAAAATCAGAAAAGTAAAGTCCTACGCTATTACAAGGCTTTGGGGCAGTTACATAATAAATATATGCAGAAAATAAAAGCCTAATTACTATTACAACCCTTAGCAGTTACATAATAAAAAAACTACGAAAAATTAAATACGGAAATAAAATCCTAATAACTATTACAACCTCGAAACAATTACATAATAATAATTAAACAAAATAAAATCGGGAATTCGAGAAATAAAGGGAGATGAGAATAAGAGAATTTAAAAATAAAAATAAAATCAGGGTTTTAAAACTTATTTTTTAACCTAATCTAATTAATTATTAAAATAAAAATTAAATTCAAATTAAACTAATTATTTAATTAAATTCAAATTCAAATTAAAATAATTATTTAATTAGATTAAATATTTACAAAAATAAAAATCAACTATTAAAAATTAAATCCTACTTTATTTAAGCCTAAAAACCAAATTTATTAAATTATTTAATCTAAAAAACTAAATTTTATTAGTTAAAACAAATTTTATTATTTTTTATTAAAAAAAGTTAAGTGTAAAAAAAAAAAGAATTAATTATAAAAGAAAAGTTTTAGTTAGAAAAGAAAAAAAGAAATAGTTATAACTAAAATAAAAATTAAAAAAAATTAAAAAACCTTAGCGAGCAATCTTGTGTGGCGAGACTGGAGAGTCCATGGTGCGCCTGCACATTTAGAAGTGTTGGATTGGCCTGGACAATGATCTGACAGCCAGATGACGAAGGTGCACACGTACGCATATGGGTGAGGAACACTGGATCCACAAATTTTAAAAAATTTGACGTGCACGCGAACGAACCAATGAGACATGTCACCTAGTCGTCTTCTTCATGCTTCCGTCATCTAAAGCCTACATCCGTAGCTAAAGGATTTACCTACAAATTTTGTCTGTAGCTACACCACCTGGAAATCAAAATTCATAAAATATGCAATATAAATGTATTATGAAGCCATGGATCGATTGGGTTGGATCCTCTGAACACGAATATGACCCTAGTTTTGTCCAATTTCACCTATTTCGCAAAGCCCCGATTTGGGAGCTACAAACCCTAGCAATGGTGAAATCCTAAACCTGGACGATGATCTGACAGCCAGATGACGAAGGTGCACACGTACGCATATGGGCGAGGAACACGGGATCCACAAATTTTAAAAAATCTGACGCGCACGCGAACGAACCAATGAGACATGTCACCTAGTCGTCTTCTTCATGCTTCCGTCGTCTAAAGCCTGCATTCGTAGCTAAAGGATTTACCTACAGATTTTGTCTGTAGCTACACCACCTGGAAATCAAAATTCATAAAATATGCAATATAAATGTATTATGAAGCCATGGATCGATTGGGTTGGATCCTCATAACACGAATATGACCTAGTTTTGTCCAATTTCACCTATTTGCCCAATTTGGGAGCTACGAACCCTAGCAATGGTAAAATCCTGAACCTGCACTCAAACTCCAATTAAACCACACAGAAAGCTTCGAAACATCATAAAGAGCACAAATATGCACTCAAATGATTTTATCATGCATGAATTAATGAGATCAATTTCAAGCTATAAGTGCCAAAGCGTGAATGCTTAGGTAGTGAGTCTGGACGCGTGGGGGCTTCGAGAGTATCTGGATAGCTTCAGAGACGTTCCAGGAACGTGTTTGAATCACCAAGATTCATTGAATTGGCCTGAAACCTTGAATTCGAGTTTGACTTTTGCTTGAAATTTCAAGAACTTAATTATGGCTTTTGGCTGCAGAAAATCGTGTCCTTGGCATCTGGAATTGTTGTACTTATATAGGAGATGGAATTAGGTCACTAAAACTGAATTGAATCTCATTGAATCAAAGATTTGCATTTGAGGGAAATTTTATTTGTAAATATTTCTAAATTGATCCAATTTCAATCTCTTCTCACCAATCTTGTTTTGCATGAATTTGGATGAAAAATATGGCATTTAAGTGATTGAATTTGATTGGAAATCAAAGCCAAATCAAATCTCTTTCATACTTCCTTGATCATTTGATTTAAATCATATTTTTAATGAATAAAAATTCAATAAAAATCAAATAATTTTCAAAAATTCATGGACTTGGACTTGGAGTTTCTTGATTACTTGAGGAACAAGTTTGGATCATAAAAGATTGGGCCCATTTGCAAGAAAATCAATTTTGGTCCTTATTTGCTTCATGTACTCCTTCAAAAATTTGTCAACTTTAACAATGCATAACTCATTCAATATTTATGCTATGAAGGTGTTCTAGGACTTTTTGGAAATTCCGAGATGTCCTCTACAAGCCACTTTGGAACCATTTTTGCATTTGGAGATTTTATATTGATGATATTGGCTTTGACAAAAAACAGTTTTTTGTTGACTTTTAAAAGGACTTGTAATGTCTTGGCTCATATCTCTCAAATGGTACATTTCTTGGGCTTGGGCCCAAAACAAAGTTGTAGAGAATTGAATTTACTTTAGAATGGGCTTAGTTTGAACAATTTATGATGTACCATGTGAGAGTTATGGCTGGTCAAAGTTCAGTTGACTTTCTCCTTTAAAACCCTAATTTAGAAACTTGGACTTTTGTTGACTTTGAAGCTTTTCTTGATGAATCATGATCAACCCTTGATCAAATGATGAATATAACCTCAAAATGTTGATGTTGACCAAAAATCAGGAGTTTTGACCGTAAGTTGACCATTATTGACTTTTAGGTCAAATCTGTCGACTATTGATCATCTGAGCAATTAACTGGGCAATCTTGTGAATCGAGGCCTGAAACTTGGTATGAGGATACCCTGGGTCCTATAAGATACCATGCAGTCCTCTTGAGGCATTAGAACTTGATTTTGTCTTGAGAGAAGCAAAACCCTAGTCGGAGGCTTGTTGCTTAGGAGATAGATAAGTGTGCCCAATTCTTGTGCAGTCTTGAGCAGTTGAAGAAGTGTTGAAATATAATGAGAAAATTTTGGGGTATGATAGCTGCCCCTGTTCAATCTTCTTAAACATGAGGATGTAGATTGACCTGTTTTCCTATTGTAATCTGAAGGTGGAAGAGTATTGAACACTAAAATACCCAAAAATTTGCACTTGCTGATGCGGGGAATAGGGCATGGAGATGGGCTTAAAGATGCCATCCAGGTGTTTCCAGCATGTTATCGAAGATGGGCTTAAGGATGCCATCTAACAGTGATGCTTGTCATAATTCCGAGGGGCCATGCTTCCCAGGGTGTGCATATGATAGAATTTCAGGACATTTGGGGTTCAAGCTTCCAGAACGTATGCCTGGCGTAGAGATTCATAACATCCGGGGTTCAGGCTTCCGGAACGTGTCTGGCGTAGATTTTCAGATCATTCGGGGTTCATGATTCCGGAACATATCTGGCGTAGATTTTAGAACATCCGGGGTTCAGGCTTCCGAAACATTTCTGGCGTAGAATTCTGATCATCCGGGGTTCAGGCTTCCGGAACATATCTGGCGTAGATTTCAGAACATCCGAGGTTCAGGCTTCCGGAATGTTTCTGGCGTATAATTCAGATCATCCGAAGCTCAAGCTTCCAGAACATATCTGGCGTAGATTTCAAAACATCCGGGGTTCAGGCTTCCGGAATGTTTCTGGCGTAGAATTCAGATCATCCGAGGTTCAGGCTTCCTGAACATATCTGGCGTAGATTTCAGAACATCCAGGGTTCAGGCTTCCAGAATGTTTCTGGCATAGAATTCATATCATCCGGGGTTCAGGCTTCCGGAACATATCTGGCGTAGAAATTCAACATATCCGGGGTTCAAGCTTCCGGAGTGGATTTTTCAAGAATCTGGGGTTCAAGCTTCCAGACTGTACGTTTGATAGAGATTTTTTTGTTGATGATACTTGCTTGATCGGTTGGTCGACCTGAAAGACAAAGTTAGTTTTATGCAATGTCATGATACATGTATTGTATTGCGGTAAGAAGTTCTCAAAATAAATAAGGATCTTGCATGTTATGTTTGCGTTCACCATGATACAATATATGATGCATGGGGATATGCATGTAGATGCATGACGTGTGGATGTGCATATGTAGATGCCTGTTGATAACTCTGTATAGTGGCCTCATGGAGGGAAAATAAATCCCAACATAATTGTATTGAGGATTCCTGTCTTCCGTGCAAGAATATTCAGATGAGGATTTTTGAATTATGCTTGGGGATGAAAGTAACTTCGAGAAGAGTCGATCGTTTATCATTTTCTTGAAAGATTTGCTCCTTGTGTATCCTGAAAAAGAAAGAAAACTAAGGCGAAAATAACCACTCAGCACAAATAAATAAAAATAAACACATTATTATTATTATTATTATTATTAAATTCACTTAATTAAATAAATCAAATTAAATTTTGGCGATTGATCACACTACGGAGAGTTAGGCCGGGGTTCCGCTGATTGCTCAAATGAATGATGATCATTATACTATTCAAATTAAAGAAACAAAATAGTATATCAAATATTTTGCTGTCATAACATAATTATTTATATCTTATATAAATTAATCAATCACATTTGTATCAATTATGGATGGTCAATATATCACTGCTTCACCTTACAAAAATTAGATTTTGATGCATAGTCAATATTGAATCATCCAAGTCATACGAAACATGATTCCAATATTTAATTTCTCTATTATTATTTAATTCATTATGGGTTTTAATTGAATTAAGACAGAAGGTACAAAAATAAATAGATATTTAATACATGATTTTGTAAGTGACGCAAATACCACTGAAGGGAAATCACAATATAAAACAATGCGGAAAAAATTCCATTAAGTCAATCCTTATGAATAATGCATGATAAGGGATAGAAACAATTATCTCTTGTGGCGGTTAACACCTTTTATGCAGAATTAGAAGAACGATCACAAATGCTGAACAAAGAACAATGCCTCTAATTAGTCCACGTGAACAAAGTGACTTTAATCTCAATACTAGTTACTATGAATGAAGACTTTGAGAGAGAGAGAGAGAGAGAGAGAGAGAGAGAGAGAGAGTACGACAAGGGTTTAAAACCAATTTCATCAAGTGTAAAAGCTTTTGCACAAGGATGTTATTCATAGAATCTTAAGTGCACTATACCTTACGGTGAACTATATTTCACTTAAGTGCACGGTATCTTACGGCATTTTGTATTCCATTTAGGTGCACCATAACTTACGATGTTCTACAATTTACTTAAACACACCGTACCTTAAAGTGTTCAGTAATTCTCTAAAGTACACCATACCTTACGATGTTCCGTATTTGAGTTATTCATTCTATCTCACATTTAATATAATAAATAGTGAGTGGTATCGAGAAACACATCACTACTATCCAAGTCACGAAAATGTCATATAATTTGACAAAACTTTTTTATTATAATGTTTGTTTGTACAATTACACCTCTCATGTCTATATCCAACACAAGACATAAATTGTGTCATCCTTGTCTAGTTCATTATTGGACCCTTAGACATGTATTTTGTTACTCATGATGGAAAAATTCCATCTAAGTCACTCATTCCTCTCAAAATGATTTGTGGAGTACCCATCAACCATCTTTATGGCCATTCTGCTACAAATAACATTTGATTGGCAATGAAGTACTTGACTTCACATCTACGATCCATAGTGTTTTTAGGTCGAAGGATGGTATATACCACTATCACCTTGAGAATAACTTATGAGACTTGCATAGCATTCTATGTACTATTATCACAGTGAATTAATCCAGTATAAATATTACTCTTGATATTCATATATCTATGTGAAAACTTGATAACTCTTTATCCATGATCCATGAGATGTGATCATCAACCTATCCACATAATAGTCTTAGTGCTTTAATGTTATACCACTTCACAATAAAATTGACTAAAAATACTTAAAAAAATAATGTCTTTATGTGGAATATCATGATTAAGTCACACTTAGTGTTTTATTAAACAAACTAGCTATTACAGGGACTGATATTTTGGAAAAACAACCATAAAAAATAAGTGTCTTTTATAACTAATAAATAGTTAAATACAAGTATCAAGTTCTAATAAAACTTTTGGTCTCTAGGCTATTATAGGGACTGATATTTTGGAAAAACAACCATAAAAAATAAATGTCTTTTTAGTGTTTTTGTTTGTATGTCACTCATGTATCTTTTGATGCATTGAGGTTGACTGATTGTTTCTTGATTGTATATCAAGTTACTGTTCTCACTCTTGAAGCTTATAATCAAAAGAGTTGAGTATTGTTCTTGGTTGGAGCTTTTAAGAAAGACCAAGTATTGTTTATATGAAAGTGTAATATTTCTATTTGATTCTTCTAGTCACTGGGATTATGATTAGTTTTTTGGTACAATTACTAGGATTGTGACTGCCTTTAATCATTGAGGTGACTGTGGGAAGTGAGAGGGGATTCTCATGTCTAGGAGATTCCTAGGTAGAAGTTGCATAGAAGAAATGATTAGGTGATAAGTTATAAACTGAGACTATTTAGGCTTTGAACTAATACTACTATAGTGGATTTCCTTCCTGGCACGGTAACCCCCATAGTAGGTGAAGTTGCACCGAACTGGGTTAACAATTGATTGTGTTATTTATCTTTTTGCAATTTTTTCTTGCACAATCGGTTTTCTGTCAGCAGGTGATGTTATAACATATGTCCTAACGTTGTGTGTGTTGAGACATCTGTGTTGCAAGTTGTAGAATTTCACAAAAAATTAGAGAAATCCTGAATTCTAGTGTGAAATAAAGAGAGGAGCCGCCTCCTTTATATAGGAGAAAAATTGCCTCAAAAAGGAAAAGATCCAGGTGCGAATTAACTTGGACAATCGATTAGGTACGACAAATAACCGATTATTTATGCCCAATTTAGAAAGTTGGATAGAGAGCTATTACCAGTTATTAAGATATTGTCATAATTGATTATATAATCGATTTTGCTTCATCTAATCAATTAACTTTAGGATCTAATTGATTAGGTAGTTAAAAAAAATTCTTTTAATGAAGCTGATAGTTTCTTAATCAACTGGATAAGACTTAAACATATATTTAGGTGATTTGTTAGTTAAAAAGGTGGTTTTAAAAATATTTTATGTGTGTCTGAGTTGCCTTAGTATCTTAGAATTTACTTTCCTACTTTCACAAGACTCTGGTCACTCAGGCACATAATTAAGCGACTTTCATATTTTGTCTTTTTCATAACTCTGAGGCTTTCAAGTTCCTCTGCCAAATACATCTAACATATAAGCATTTCAATGGAACCTTGGGTCTCCTACTTGATGAGGCTTGAAATGTCTTCAAACTAATAACCATCATCAGAGAGTTGGAAAGTTATTACCACCGACTTCAATAATGATTAGTGTTGTCGTCATTAAAACACTTAGAAAGATTGTCAACAGTTATACTTGCAAGCACATAGATCCACACACACTATTGATTTTTTTTTCAGAATGCAAGTTCACACGTCAAACGTAGTTCTTACTTGGCGAGCAATTTTTTTTAGTGGTTTTGACTGTAGCGCCCCGCTAGACGTGTCAAATTTATTGTTGAACTAGAAAGTCATATGAAGTATCAACTAATAACTATGAATAATGGCTTTTCTTTCTTCAAGACATTATATTGAGGAAGAAACTGTGTCTCTCATCTACGAGTTTCTTAATTACTCCTTCAAATGTTAAGTATAGTATTTTGGGAGTTTGAGCAATTAAACTAAAACTGCATAAATTGAAAGATAAAGACAAAAATAATAAAGGATATTAATTGTGTGTTGGAAAAATTACAAGCCTAATAGTTATAGGCAAACACTAATCCTATTAGCTAAAACGATATGACCTACAAAAAATAACATAGATAAGCTATTTACGCACGCAAGTGATTCGTGAGTTTTTCCACTGCTAGAGGTACATGGCGGCCCCGTTCGGCTCGCCTATTCCGTTTGCTATCTTATTCACATGCGTACACCACCTGACAACGGGTAGGGTCGGGTGCGGATTTTACACTACCCAAATTCGCATCCAAAATCACCACCTGAACCCAAAGACTATTCAGATGGCAAAATAGCACTCACGCCCACACCCGTTGGGTTCAGTTTTTTTCATCCGAACCTGAACCCACAGAAAAACACATAAAATACATATTGAAATTTTCCATCAATTTTTCTACAACTTATATATATTTAGGGGCACTTATATAATTTCAAGTCTAAGTGGGTGTGGTTTCGAGTGCGGGTTTCACTACACCTGATAATCTGGTAATTTATTCGTGTTTTATGTTTATATCATCACTAATCAAAGAAAGTTAAAAGTAAAGAGTTATGGTCAACTCGATTTTTCACTCGTTGACTCGGGTTCGAGTGCGGGTGAATCTCGCAAATTTGGGTCTGCTTGCCATCCCTAAAACATAATTCTTTATTTTTAACTTTCTTTGATTACTAATGATATAAACATAAAACACGAATAAATTACCAAATTATCATGTGTAACTAATTTTTGATAGATTCTAACATTTCTACTACCCTCGTACATCTAAGAGAGTACAAGTTGTGGGATAGGAGAAAATAAACCGTCTCATTATACACTTAGAAAATACTTCCCTAATTTTATACTAAGCTATGTAATCTACTTAATATAAATGTAAAGAAGTCATGATGGCAATCCTAGCCACATGTCTTCTTGGTAATAATCCTTGCCACATGTCAATTAATAATAATTCTAAATAAAATCCTAATTATACAAACTCTATATATTAAAATAAATAATAATAATATAATACTAAAATAAACCATCATTAATAATAATAATAATAATAATAATAATAATAATAATATAATACCTAACTAATAAAAATATTAAAATAATAATAAGTAGATAATTGTCATTTGATAATAATTTTAAATATGAATCCTAATTATACAAACTCTGTAATAATAAATAACAATATAATACTAAACTAAATCATCACTAATAATAATAATAATAATAATAATAATAATAATAATAATAATAATAATAATAGAGGAGGGTTATATTTACTCCAGGAGTAAGTTATTATAACTTACTCCAAATCTAGACCATTGATTCTTCTCAATCTAATGGTTAAAAATAATAAATAATAGTTTTCTCTCTCCACATTTAATTACTTATTATTTTTAACCACTAGATTGAAAAGAATCAATGGTCTAGATTTGGAGTAAGTTATAATAACTTACTCTTGGAGTAAATATAACCTTCCTCATAATTTAATAATAATAGTAATAATAATAATTAATATCTAACTAATAAAAATATTAAAATAATAATAATAATAATAACAATAATATAATATAATAACTAACTACCACAATTAATAATAATAATAATAATAATAATAATAATAAAATAATATATTCAACTAACACTATTATATCTTATTATCCTAATTCTCATTTTTTTATACAAAAACAATTTTTAATTATCAAATAATGATAATAATAATAATAATAATAATAATAATACAAATTGTTTTAATTAACACTATTATATTCAACTAACATTATTATATCTTATAATCCTCATTCTCTTTTAATTATTATTTTTAATTATCCTCTTTTAATTATTCTGTTTAATATTAAGATTATATTTTTTTACATAAACTTTGAATTACTTAGTTTTTCTAAAATATTATTTCCACATCTTATTTTCACATATCATTTTAATTTAATTATATAAAATATGAATATATTAAATTATTATAATAAAACATTTAATTTAATTATAAAACATAAATTTATTAAATTATTATAATAAAGTAGTTAAAAATTAATAACTAATAAATAATAGTAATAAGAATAATTTCTCCAAAATATAGGATATTAATTTCCACATATCATTTTAATTTAATTATAAAATATAAATATATTAAATTATTATAATAAAATATTTAAAAATTAAAACTATTCAAAAATATAAATATAATTAATTCTTCAAAGTAAAGGATGTTAATTTCCAAATATAGTTTAATTTAATTATAAAATATAAACTTATTATAATTAATTTATAATTTGTTTGTAACATTTTTTAAAATGGCATTTTATAATGTTATATATTTTATGGTTTAATTTGTTTATTTTTGAAATTCAAAATAGATTCAAATAGATTCAATGATTATATATTATTAATAACTATTTCTTTATACTTAGTATTTATTACAGATAAAATAAATCTCAAAAAATAATTACAATTTAATAAAATGTTATTTTATAGCAAAAATTTATTCAAAAATAAAAATAAAAATAATAATATTTGATTCTTCAAAATAAATCATATTAGTTTCCACATATTGTTTTAATTTAATTATAAAATATAAATATATTAAATTATTATAATAAAGTAGTTAAAAAATTTAACTATTCAAAAGTATAAATATAATTTTTTCTTCAAAGTAAAGGATATTATTACAAGTATTCAAAAAAATATATTATAATTAATATTATTTGTTTCCTAAATATTTTATGTTTAGATTTATGATTTTTTTTGTTAAGTTTTTAAAGAAATAATTACACTTTAATAAATTTTTATTTTATAGAAAATATTTATTCAATAGTAATAATAATTAATTCCTTAAAATAAAGGATATTAATTTCCACATTTTAATTTAATTATAAAATATCCATATATAAAATTATTATAATGAAGTAGTTAAAAATTATAACTATTCATTAATATAAAGATAATTATTTCTTCAAAATAAAGGATATTAATTATAACTATTAAAAAATATATACTATAACTAATATTATTTGTTTTCTAAATATTTTATGTTTAGATTTATGATTTTTTTTGTTACGTTTTTAAATTGAATTTTACAATGTTATATATTTTATGGTTAAATTTTTTTATTTTTAAAATTCAAAAAAATTCAATAATTATATTTTATTAATAACTATTTCTCTATACATAATTATTTACTACAAATTTAAAAAAGTCATGAAAAATAATTACACTTTATAGAAAATTATAATTCATAATAATTATTATTCTTATTGCAGTTACTAAACATTAAATAATTAACAATTATTATTATATTTCATAATAATTATATTATATTATACTAAAAATAATTATTAGAATATTTCGGTTACTATTATAATAATAATTACTCTTATTGTAGTTACAAAATGTTATAGTTTTTAATGACTGTTTTTAATTACTGAAATTATGGTTACACTTTCTAATCTGATTTATTATCCTATTAATAGGTAAAATCACATGTATAAATACATAATCTGTTGTATGGATTTTGTAGAGTTATTGTACACAATTTGATTTGATTTTAGGTCTTCATATTTGGCTTGCCTCCTAACATCTAGACATGGCAATAAAACCCAGACCCACGGGTACCCACCCGAACCCGCCCCGAAGTTGACGGGGAAAACCCGCTTTGACTGGGTTTGGGTTCGGGTTTGGGTTTTCCCCGATTATAAAATATGGGGATGGGTCGGGTAATGGGGACACTAGTACCCACCCCAAACCCGTCCCCGAACCCGCCCCGTTTATTTCAATATGTACATTATTATTTATATTTCATAATTTATATTATTAAATATGTGGCTAATGTTTTAATAATTTGATTTGTATTTATTATTTTAAATATTTGAAATATATATATGAAATTTTTTTAGATTGTTTTATTTTGTTATTTATAATGTAGTTTGATTTTTGAAAAAGTAAATATTTTTATTAAAAAAATTGATTTTACGAAATACATGGTGGCGGAGCGGGGATACCCGAACGCAACCCGAACCCGTTAAGGATGGGTTTGGGTTTTAATTCCCCATCCCCGTTTGGGTTTGGGGCGGGTAACGGGGATTGATTGGGAATTCGGGTTTGGGTTTGGGGAGGTAAAAACCGTCCCCGACCCGCCCCGTTGCCATGCCTACTAACATCTCATATATGATACGTATATACTTTATAATTTTATATTACTCTTCTTATATGCTACATATTTTTTGATTTTGTATTGTAACTTTTATTTTACTTTTTTATTTTATAACGTATGTTTAAAATAATACTTAACTTATTTTTGTTCATTATGACGATGATTAAATCCAGCAGTCCAAGATTAGGTGTTGGTTGGAGTCTTCTTCAACAATCAAATATTTGATTAATAAATATCACGAAGTCTAAATTACTAATTTGTATCAAGAAATGTCCAGCTAATCTTTTACTTTTGCTCTCTAAAGTATTAGGGGTTAACACCTCTAAAGTTATTTGTGTTTAATTTTCTCTTTGAGCAGGTATCTATGAATGTTAATTATATTGATTTTCACTGTAACTTATAATTTGTAAAATTTTACAAAAAGTTATTATTATTACTATTATTATTATTATTAATAATATTATTATTATATTATTGGTTGACGTGTCATTTGGAGCCCTCTCTCACGCCACACCTCTATATGTTTTTCTCTCATAGTTTTTTCTCTCATTCTTATCACTTTATTTTTAGTTGAGTTTATCTCCCTTCACACATCCATATAAAATGATATGATGAATTATATTAATTTTTCTTATTAACAACATTATTATTATTATTATTATTATTATTATTATTATTATTGTTTTAAAAGAAAATATCAATCAATTTATTTACAATAATTAAATATCACACATCTGAATTAAAGGTCACATTATTTTTATTTTATATTATTGATTTATTTAATAATCATTCTTATCGTTTTGGTTTTCACAATGACATAAAACTATTTTTAAAATTCTTTTTAACCTTTCTATTTCAATAAAATTAATGATCATATATTTTTATTATTATAACACTTTTTGAACACATAGCTATACATTAGTTGTTGATTTTGCAACAAATATAAAGAAAATTAAAAAATACATATCTTAATATGTATTTTACAAAATTAAGATTAAAAAATAAGCCAATTTTTTTTGTTTATTTTATTTTGGATTAAATTATTGGAACAATGTTTAGAAACAAATTGAATAGTACAAAAATTAAACATTACCATAAAAATAAATTTTATTTGCAAGAAAATTAAATATACGTATGATATTTTTTATGCCATATCTAAAAAATAAAAGGACTTACAAATAAATGGTTTAAAATATGTTTATGATAGTTTTTTTTCTTTTCTTTTATCATTATTTTCTTTTTTGGGTATGGTAATTTTTGACCATTAATAAATCGAAGGTTGGCCACTATTAGCCGAATTACTGGAAATTTAAGGTCAATTCTAATTATTATTTTATTATTATATGACGGTTTGATCTTATATGATAATGTCAGTATGATTTTTTTTTAACTATCTATACATTATTCCATTTGAATTTATTTGGACTTGACATTGATAATTTTAGGTATTTGTTAGGTTCCTTAAATTATACAAGTATACATTAATATACATTTATATGTATTATGAATTTCATAATTAATTAAAAATAATATACACAAATGATAAAATTATTCACGTAAATAAGATATATCTTTCAAATTTAAAGAATATAACTAAAATAATAGAATAAAATTATAATAAAAATTAATAAAGATATTTATATTATAAAATATTTTTTATATTAAATATAATTTTAAAATACATTCAATTATAAGATTATATGTAATTATATATATTTTTTAAAATAATATTTGAGGCAATGATTTAATCAAACCCATGCAACGCGCGGGTTTTTATATAATTCACATTTAAACAATTAATTTTGAGGGTGACAATGTATCAATCATTAAAGATCCAAAATTTCGATGCATGAAAACTAAAGAATCGGAATGATTCAATGTCTTTTTAATTTAATGTGTTTTATGTTTTTTTAATATATGTAATAATAACGCCCAAATATGATAGATTTGTCCATCACATAACCTTTATTAATTAATAATAAAAATTAGCGTGAATTTTTCTTTATTTTAATTTATTTTCAATCATTCACTTATAAAATTTTCTTTATTTTAATTTATCACCAATGATAAAATAAAATTAATCACAATTATTTGGATTTTCTTTATAAATTAATAAAATAGAAACTCAGATAAAATCTTTTAGGTTTTTAAAATGTAAATAATTTAAATAATAATAATAATTATTATTATTATTCATAACTAAGTTAATATAAATTAAATTTATTATTATTATAATTATTATTGTATTTAATAAATAATAATAATTTATTGTATTTAAGAAATAATTATTATTGTATTTAACCTAAATATATCTTATATGATAAAAAGATAAAATGACATTAAATATATCTTAGGTTCAAATTTGTGATCAAATGATATTAAAAATATTTATAGAGAGAATTCTTATATATCAGATTCCAAGCTATTTTATTGATAATATTTTGTGAAAAATGAAATTTTATACATCAAATCTCCACGATAATAACTAATTAATTTTTCATAATTATTTAATATATTAAATATATTTATTATTTAATTATTTTTTTCTTAAATTTTAAATAATAATTTATTTATTACAATTATATCAAAAATAGCTTTAAGCATATTGTTATCCTGAATTTTAAGAATTATAATTGCAATAATGTTAAGTACTACAATTGTGACAAAGAAAATTTAAATTAATATTTTATTAATAATAATATTAAAAATGATAAAGCATACTTATTTAATTTTTTAAAATTTGTTTGTCCCTAAAACTTTTGTAGCTATAGTATTTTTGTTAATATAAATATTTTATTTTATATGAATTACTTATATAGATAAATATGTTTCCTTTAGTGGAAAAGCTATATAACTAACCATTATTTATTAATTTGAGAAATTTTCATAAGTGGAAAAAATAATATATTTGAGTTTTGAATCTCCGTATTATAAAAACTCAAACGTTGACATCCCAGATGATGTACACACTCCTGAATTTTAAAACACAATTATTAACACAATTATTTCTTCTGGACTTCCAAATCACAAGTTAAGGTTAAAAGTTAGAGTACCAGTAATATTATAGAGAAATATTGACCTGTCTTTAGGTTTGTGTAATGTAACTGTCATACCCTAATTTTTGACCCCCCTGAGATGACATATCTTCAGGATTTTCATCAGGTCAAAGCAAGTACCCAGAGCAATCACTTCTTCATTTGGCATTTAATCAAGGATGTTCAAAGACAAGAAAACTCAGGCAAAGGATCAATCAGTAGAAGGATTAGTCTCTAACATAATCATAGGACTCAAGAGCTTCATTTTTTCACCTATGATTGATTAGACACCCAGTCCTCTGAGTACAGATTTACTCAGGTCACCAGACTAGGGTTTTTAAGCCTATCAAGGACTGAAATCAGGGATCACCTTTGGGAAACCCTAAAAAGCTCCAGGACATCTATTAAAGACTTCAATCATCTTCAAATGATCCATACAATAAGATCCACTGGACATCACACCTCAATTCAAGATCCACAGTCACCAATTTCATCTGGTCGACAATTAGGGTTTTTAACCTAATTCATCTAGATAGTTGACTTTTAATCAGGGCATGGATCCAAAACTCAAGACATGATTCAAGAACCTCTGCTACCTCAATATAACCCATTTACATCACTCATTTGAGGAGAAGATCTTAATTCCACACAAAAGTCCAAAATCTCACCTTATCTGGAAAAAGTCAACTGTATGGGATCACCTTTGACTTTTAAATTTTTGGTCAAAACATGACTTTCAAGGATCAATATCATCAATATATGGATATTAAAGTCATTTGACCAAAGAAATTCAAGAAGAATCTTCAAGGAGCAAAAAGTCGGGAATTAGGGTTTTTGAGGGCATTGTGGGAACTCAAAATTTCACCTACACAACTCAAAAAACTTCCAACATGAAAGTTGTAGATCTTGCAAAATAAAACAACATCTTACAATGGAACTTTTTTCAAAAGATCAATCATTTAAGAGATTTGGGAATTTTGAAGTTTTAGGTCATAAACACTTAGAAAATTTTCTAAGTGTTTTTAACCTAGTTTTCTTCCAACTTTAGCCTCATTTTTCACAAATTTTCCAAAGGATTCTTAAGGAACCATAAACTAATGATTTGAAGTAGATGTTTAGGGCTTTCCAAATTGTGTTCAACCTTCTCCAAATTCATTTTGAGCTAAGAGTTATGCTTGTTTAAAGTTGGCCTCATGAAGTGAAATTATAGGTCATGTACAATTTGAAACTTTGCAATTTTGTGCATTTTGCTTCACTAAGTGATGCTACACGACCTCTAATGCATCTGAAAACATGCCATGCATCCAAATTCATCATTGCATAAGGATTAGAGAAGATTCCCAAAAACAAAGGCATGTGATTATTTAATGATTGCATTTTTGAATTTATGGCAAATGATGAATCATCAAGGAATCTTGTTCTAAGCCAATTAGAACTCTCCTCTGAATCAGAAATGTTCCCTTAGATCATACAAGATCAATGGTTGGGGAAGCTAGCCCGAAAATGCATCATTGCATTTAGGATCTTTTCAAATTTTCTTCTTGGCTAAGAAACCAAACTCACTACACTAAGCAAGCTTGCTATGTTCAATTGCTCTGAGCCATTTGCCTATAAATAGAGGGCTCTTTCTCATTCAGAAAACACACCAAAGCAACATAATTCTTGCTTTCTCTCTTATTTCTTCATACTTAAGGTTTTCAAAGGTTCTTTGGCAAGAAGACTTGGATTCTTCAAACCAGAGCTCTTCCTTTGGAATTAAGTATTCAAACACCTTAGGGGAGTCATTTAGAGGTGATCCAAACCTCTGAAACACTTCTGGGCGTGAAGAATCATCATCTTCACCTCTCACTTGGAGCTGTTGCAGTTGGGGTCGAGCAAGAAGTTCTGGGCAATTTCAGTCCAAGCCAGGCATCTCAACACCTTCCAAAGGAGTCATTGAAGCTATCTGGATCGTTACAACAGTTCTGTAACACCTTTTGATCAGAGCCAAATCTTCATTTTTCAGGCTTTGCACATACTTCTTCAAAGGCCTCCACTCCATCCAGGTTAGGCTTTACAAGCTTTCAATTTATAGTCTTTATTTAAATTACTGTCAAATATAAATTGTGCATATATTTGTTTAGAACTATGTTTGAGTGTAAACCCTAGGACAGTTAAACTATATATATATTATAGGAATATGGCCTAGGATTGAGAATGTCTTCCCGGTGAAGGCTCTTTCCTAATTAGAGATCTGTAGTTCAAACCCCCAAGATGAATTATTCCCGGTGAAACATCTTGGCAAAAACCTTAGAATCCAAAAAATAGGACACATCCACCCAAAGAGGAATTATTCCCGGTGAAACCTCTTACCCATTTGCTTAAAGCCAAAATAAGTTCAAAACCACATAGCTTTCTCTTGTGCTATAACAAGGACCCTCGATGACCCTCGATTAGCCTCCTCTTGGGCTTTGTACAAGGACCCACAGGCTTCTTAAAAGCATTTCCAGCTTCCTCTTGAGCTTGTATACAAGGACCCACCAGGTTTCTTACAAACATAGGAACAGGTCTTTAGTCACCTTTTAACATACCCTGGTGAGTTTCTTCCAATTTAAACCAGACTTTAAACAAGCTAAGTTTGTCTCAATTTTACATTGAGTACACCTTTTGGAATGAGAGACATCGACAGTCTCTGTCACCCTTATCTCCATCAATTTTCCTTAGCAGAGTCTAGGATCCATGTTTGCTTATCCTCAGCAAGTGTCAGCCTTCATCTTGGGCTTTAAACAAGAAGTCTCACTAGATAATCTTTCTGCCAATCATCTTAATAAAAACCCCTGGAAAGGGTTAGCCTCCAAAATCATTTCTTTCATCTTAATAAAAACCCCTGGAAAGGGTTAGCCTCCAAAATCATTCTTTCATCTTAACAAAAACCCCTGGAAAGGGCTAGCCTCCAAAATCATTCTTTCATCTTAACAAAACCCCCTGGAAAGGGTTAGCCTCCAAAATCACTTCAAAAACCAAAGATTCATTCTCTTAGGAGATAATTTCCCCAAAAGAGTCAAAACCCCTGGAAAGGGTCAGCCTCCAAAAACATGACAAAAATCAGTCTTTTAACAGACAATTTCTCCAGCTGAGTCAAAATCCCTGGAAAGGGTTAGCTTCCAAAAATCAGTCTTTTAATAAATAAATCCTTCAATAGAGTCAAAATCCAACAAAAACAGTTAGCCTCAACCTTGGGCTTCATACAAGGCACCAAAACAATAAAACTCCCTGTTAATAGTCAGCCTCAACCTTGGGCATTGTACAAGGCAGATAATAGAGTCTCCCCCAGTGAGTCCTTCATCATTCAGGTAGCCACAACCTTGGGCTTTGTACAAGGCAGATAAACCATATGTCGTGTGTCAAAGATTCCTAACATCTAGGATCTTTTCCCATAAAGTCATCCATACTCAGTTTATTTAAGAGTCCGCCACAACCTTGGGCTTCATACAAGGCAGAAAATAATATTTCCCCTAGTTAAAGTTAGCCTCAATTCTGGGCTTTGTACAGAACACCAAATAAAACCCATCAAAATAGATTTTCCCTAAGTAGAGTTAGCCTCAATTCTGGGCTTTGTACAGAACATAAAAATCCCTTGTAAATTAATCCCCAGTGGAGTTTTCTCCCAGAGTCATAATAGTAATCAATCAATCAAAAAGCCTCAAGCTTGGGCCTCATGCAAGCCAGTTAAAAATCAAATCTTTTATACAGTAGATAGATATAACTTATCTCTATAGAGAGATCTTTCCTCTATCTCACCACATTCAAACAAACAAACATTACACATTTCAATTTCAATCAAAGTCTCCCATTTAGGACTCTGAAAGACATGCTCTGGCACATCCCCAGGCTTGTACACTTTCCCTAATTTGGACGAGCATCTTTCTTTCATTTAAGAGATACTAGCATACTTGCAAACACACAAGTAAGGTCACTCTCTTAATGAAATGAATTCAATCATTCTGTCACTCTTTTAAAATGTTTGTGGTGGAATAGTAGAAATACCTCTCTATAAAGATGACTTCATGTCTCTTTACTGTAAACATAGATTTAATTCAAGCTTCAACCTTGAGCTTCAAGCAAGGCACCCAAAAATAATTAATAATTAATTAGTTCCCCGAACTACATTAAGCTCTGACTTCCATTAGGGATATGTAGGCATGAGGTTCACAAGGAATCTCAGCGAGCTAATAAAATACAAAAAATAGTCAGTCAGTCAGTCTGTCTTTCTTTTATTCAATTCAATTCCTTCTCCTAACACAAAGGAGAAACTTTCCCAATAATCATTAGCAGCACAAACACATTTAGACACAGAGAAGGTTCCTGTAGAGTACTACAGATATGTAGGGTGTTTAAACACTTCCCTATGTATAACCGACCTCCCGGACTCCAGAATTTCTAGTCTAGGTGAATCCCCACACTTAGCAAACTCCTAGGGTTTAGTTGAGATCTTTTTTTCCCTTTCCTACTCGTAGGACAATAAGAAAGTTCGTGTGATATCGTAGGAAGAACTGAAATAAAATTCATCCCGCCACGGGCGCATTCTCCTTCCAAATTTCGCGTGAAGGGTCCAGCGTGCCGTCCTCCCAAGTGAAACGGGGAGGTAAAAAAAAACGACACCACAGAAAAATGGCGACTCTGCTGGGGATATAAGTGTTAAAAACCTTGGTTTTTCATCCAAACCAATGGTTGACATGTTGCTGGTCCAGCCCCAATGAGGAATTAGGGATGCCAAATTCCCCCTCAAACAAGAGAGGTCCTGCCTAACCTCTGTGTCATTTCATGTGTTTGCTGCATTTATATTTGTTTATTTTGTTTATTCTGTATCGGGAAAGGGCTTGATTCCCCCTTGTGGTGAGAAATCCTATACCCGGATTTGAGTGCAACATAAGATAGGATGGAGGATGTCTTCCCGGTGAAGACCCTCTAATCTTGGTTCACAATTCTACTCTTGGGATTTTCCTGGCTGGTTGTGATTAACTGCGCCACTGCATTCCGAGACTGATTTGTACCAGGAGGACCTAGAAACACATTAACCCCACTTAAAGCCTTTTTTAGGACGTAGAGCGGTGATACTACACTCAGAGAAAACTCTCTTATAGATACCAGTCAACGTATCTTTAAGGTTGAGCAAAAACTCTGAGACCCCTAGAACCCGTTCTACAAGTACAAAAATCCTTATCCTTAGTTTACCATTGGGGCGAGGTTTGGGTTTTGACTTCATGACCACTATACCCTTCTACGCCATGTTTGTTTAAAACTCTTGTGTGTGCATTCATGCATTCATGCATCATTCATTAATAACAACTAAAAACAAAAGAGTCTTTTTCGAGTCGTTTTTCAAGGAAACTAAATAACGAACGTTTTGAACTTCATAGAAAGAGAGAAACGGAGAAAGGACTTAAGGATCTATACCATGGATTACGGAAGAAAGAGAGCTAGGAAATACACCTTCAAGATTCCCCAGGTCGAGGAACTGGGAAAGCTCGGAAAACTGGTGGCCAACCCCCAGGCTTTCAAGGAGAAGTATGGAAAACTTCTGCCTTTGCTCAATACCAACATTGTGAATGGGATCCTTCCCACCTTGGTACAGTTTTACGATCCAACGTATCACTGCTTCACCTTTCCAGATTATCAGCTCATGCCTACGTTGGAGGAGTACTCTCGTCTGATTGGAATACCCGTGTACGCGCAAGATCCGTACTCCAGTTTGGAAAAGAATCCTGACGCCATTATCATTGCTGCAACTACTCCTTTGAACGTAGTCGACATCAGAACTCATATGGTGAGTAGAGGAGGAATTCAAGGATTGCCCTCCAAATTCCTGTTTGATCAAGCTCGGTACTTCGTCAGCATCCAAGATATGAGCGCTTTTGAGGAAATCTTGGCTTTGCTTATCTACGGATTGTTTTTGTTCCCTAACATTAACGATTTCGTCGACATCAACGCAATTAAGATCTTCTTAATTGGAAATCCAGTTCCAACCTTGCTTGCGGATGCTTATCACTCTGTGCATTCAAGAAACCTGCAGCGAGGAGGATTAATCACATGCTGCGTATCGTTGTTATACGAATGGTTCGTTTCGCACCTGCCAAAGTCTAGCACTTTCTGGAATATGAGGGATGGCCTTTACTGGTCACAGAAAATCACGTCCCTCACTCATACGGATATTGAGTGGTGTAGTCCTGACAACGACGAAACCAAGATCATCTTCAGTTGCGAAAGTTTTCCCAACATACCCCTTATTGGAACTAAGGGAGGAATCAGTTACAATCCAGCTTTAGCCCGTCGTCAATACGGCTATCCTATGAAAAATATTCCAAGTAACATCAAATTGGAGGGTCTGTTCTTCAAAAACATCGACGATCATGGCAACATGCTGAAGAAGGAAATTGTCCAAGCCTGGCGTCTTGTTCACAGCAAAAGGAGAAGATTGTTAGGAAAACATCTTTGCATCTCCCTGGATCCTTACCTTCAATGGGTACGCGTCAGAGCATTCAAGCTCAGGATGCCATATCAACATCAAGAACCTATTCCTCTGAGGGAACCAATTTACCTTTTCTCCACCGATGTTGAAAAACTACAAGCGGCATTAAACAAGGTATGCCAAGAAAGGAATGCTTGGAGGAACAAGTATCGAATCGTCAACACGGAAAACGTTGAGATTCATAACATCCTAAGAAGGAAGGATGAGTTACTTGAAGTGCTCGATCGACAAGTGTCACAAACGTCACTTTCTCATCATATCCCTCCTGCTTCCTGGATCATCGATCAACTCACGTCAGAGAATGCTCAGCTCAAGAAACAGAAGAAAATGTTAGAACGTGAAGTCGGCTCTTCGTCAAAATTTTAGAGTCCTTTCTCTCAGTTTCTCTGTATTTCCCTTTTCAAAGTGTGTAAAATCGGCGTTTTCGCTTAATTAATAAAAGTTTGATGTTTCATAACGTATTTATGGTGTTTCCTTGAAAAATATTAACTTAATTGCATATCATACATCGCTCTAGTCGTACGCACTGACACGAGAATTGTCGCAGATCTAATAGTCACTTTCCTTTCTCCAGAAAGAGAGGAGGAGAAGGAGGTGAACCAAGACTTTCAAGCTGTCTCATCCATACAACACTCGTTCAAGTCGCAAGAAAAGAATGGAAGACTTTGAGCAAGAGAATGGAGAACTCAGAGAAGAGGTTAATACTCTCAAAGATGCTATTGAAAGACTCAATAGTATGGTAAAAGCCCTGGTAGTTGCACAGAATCGACCAACGCCAGAAGAACCGCAAAGGACTGTGGTTTCCGAGATTGTTTCTACTCCTATTCCTCAGTATACCATGCCACCCAACCGACCTTGGGGCATGCCGTATAGCTTTATTCCAGAAGGGTACATACCCCCAGTTTCTGAAGTTCCAAGAGCTACAATGGAGATGCAACCGCCGGAGGGTTACAAACCTCTGGAAATTGAAGTTCCAAGAGCAACGGCAATGGGTTTCACACAACAGAATGCTGAGATTCCAAGATCTGCTGTCATGGCTTCTCCACAGCCCATTATGCATACTTTTCCTCCACAGGGCGGACAAGTATATCATCATGCTCCCAGTCAGGACGCTGGCGTGTATGAAAGATTGGACGAGTTCCAGGAACAATTTCTGCAAATGCAGAAGGAACTAAAGACTCTTCGAGGACAAGATCTATTTGGAAAGAATGCTGCAGACCTTTGTCTAGTTCCAAATGTTAAGATTCCTCACAAATTCAAAGTACCAGATTTCGAGAAGTACAAAGGGAATTCATGCCCACAAAGTCACCTCGTAATGTACGCTCGAAGAATGTCAACTCAGACTGATAATCAACAATTACTCATTCATTATTTTCAAGACAGCCTGACTGGTACTGTACTCAAATGGTACATGAACTTGGACAGTTCAGAGATTCGTACTTTTCGAGACCTCGGAGAGGCCTTCGTCAAACAGTATAAGTACAATCTGGATATGGCTCCCGACAGAGATCAACTCCGGGCCATGACTCAAAAGGATAGGGAAAGCTTCAAGGAATACGCTCAGAGATGGCGTGAAGTTGCTGCTCAAATTTGTCCACCACTTGAAGAGAAAGAAATGACAAAAATCTATCTCAAAACTTTGAGTCCATTTTACTACGGACGAATGGTTGCAAGTGCACCAAGTGACTTTACTGAGATGGTAAACATGGGTGTACGTTTAGAAGAAGCAGTTCGAGAAGGACGCTTAAACAAAGAACCAGAATCTTCTATTGGTCCAAGGAAGTATGGAAGTTCTTTCCAGAAGAAAAAGGATCAAGATGTCAGCAATGTCTTGCACAAAATCAAGAAGAAATTTCAACCTCAAGTTGCAGCAATAACTCCGGTTGTTAACTCAGCGCCAGCTTATCAACCTCAGGTCTCGCAACAACAAATTCAACAAAGGTCGCAGCAACCTCAGCAGCAGGTTCGACCTCCAAATTACAACAATCGGGCTCCAAGGTATCCTGCCTTTGACCCAGTACCAATGCTGTATGCGGAATTATTTCCAACATTACTGGCAAAAGGACTCATTCAGACAAGGAGTCCTCCAAATCCTACAAACAGTTCCTCACCATGGTATAAGGCTGACCAATCTTGTCCCTATCATCAGGGGGCACCAGGTCACAATATTGAGAACTGTTTCTCTTTCAAGATTGACGTCCAACGATTAGTGAAGAGCGGAATGCTATCCTTCAAAGATACTAGTCCAAACGTCCAAGCAAATCCTTTGCCGCAGCATAAAGAAGCTTCAGTAAATCTGATAGATCAACACCCTAACGTCATTCAAATCTACGACATTCGTCAGATAGGGGAAAATCTTGTCAAGATGCACGCTAAACAAGCTGGGTACGGCCATGTACCACCTCACAACTACTTCACATGCGATATTTGTCCAAGGAATAATCAAAGATGTGCCGTAGTTCAAGCTGCATTACAAGAACAAATGGACTTAGTATGAATTCAACATATCCGAGTCAGGACTGAACATGACATCAACATGGTTCAAGGATGTCCAGGAGAATACAAAATCTACAAAGTTGAAGATCTTGAAGGATTGGTAGTCAGGTTCCATAAAACTTTAAATGGACTTGCCTACTTTGGAACAGATTTCCACGCTTACAGTAGATGCAGAATTTGTCGAAGAAATTCACAAGGATGTTTACGTGTTCGCAACGACATTTAAAAGCTGATGGATGACAATACTATTACCGTTCTTGCCAACAGAGAAGATGACGAAGTCTTTACCGTATCTCCTCAAATTAATCAAGTTGAACCAATGCAAGTTAAGTACGATAGCAGGAAGACAGCAATTGCTCCGCTAGTCATCTACTTACCGGGTCCTGTACCGTATGAGTCCAGCAAGGCTATACCATACAAGTACAATGCTACATACATTGAAAATGGTAAGGAAATACCATTACCGTCTGTTGTCAACATTGCTGATGTTAGTCGAGTCACCAGAAGTGGACGAGTCTTCAACAGAACAACAGAAAATGTGGAGAAGCCTTCGGAGGAAGTACCACATAGGCAAGACAATCATCCGACCAATGTTGTTCAAGCGAAAGAAAATGATGAGATCTTGAAGTTAATCCAGAGGAGTGAATACAACATTGTAGATCAATTGCTACATACTCTGTCTAGGATTTCTGTCCTCTCCCTGCTATTGAGTTCTGAAGCTCATAGGGAAGCTCTACAGAAAGTTTTGGAACAAGCTTTTGTAGAACCTGGCGTTACAATAAGCCAATTCAACAACATCGTTGCCAACATCTCCGCCGGAACCAACCTAAGTTTCTGTGACGAAGATCTTCCTGAAGAAGGAGTAGACCATAATCTTCCACTTCACATCTCAGTTGGCTGCATGGGTGATACACTCACAGGAGTCCTAATAGACAACGGATCCTCTCTCAACGTCATGCCTAAATCAACATTGTCAAGATTATCTTTCGAAGATTACCCTCTAAGAAAAAGTCATGTCATCGTCAAAGCATTTGATGGATCAAGAAAGTCAGTTTTTGGAGAGGTAGATCTTCCCATAACTATTGGACCTCAGACGTTCAAAATCACTTTCCAAGTTATGGATATTCCAGCACAATACAGTTGTTTGCTAGGTCGCCCATGGATTCATGAGGCTGGGGCAATTACTTCAACACTTCATCAGAAACTGAAGTTCATAAGAAATGACAAATTGGTAACCGTGTGTGGAGAACGAGCTCTGATCGTCAGCAACCTGTCATCATTCTCCGACATAGAACCAAAAGAAGTTGTTGGAACTAAATTCCAAGCACTTTCCTTGGACAAAGGAAAGGAGAAAGCAGCGTCTATTTCTTCCTACAGAGATGCAATCCAAGTTGTAAAGGATGGCACTACCAGTGGTTGGGGGCACATTAATATTCCTACCAACAACAAGAACAAAACAGGAGTTGGATTTTTTCCAACATCATCAAAAGCTATTCCAGGAATGGAGGTAGTTCTCCCAATTCAAGAAACTTTCTGCAGTGGAGGTTTTCTTCAACCTGTTCAACAAACAGTCAATACCATCGGTACGGAAAACACCGATGAAGAGGAATGGCTATCCTATCTTAACAAAGCAGGATACATATCCCTATCAGAGTCTGAATCACATTGCTGTTATCCAACTAAGGGATCTGAAAGTAAGACTCAACCAAACAGTGATGAAATTACTAACAGCTTCACCACCAGAAGTCATGGTTCATCAGAAGAAGTTCCTCCTATCCCCGAAGAAACCTGGGATACATTAGGAGAACCAAGCGGAAAATTCGACTACATGGTGAAATACTCCGCTCCTGAAAGTTCAAGAATCTCTCTTGAAGATATTGTTCCAACTGGATGGAACAGTGATTTTGAGTACCTCTCTCAGCCAAAAGAGATGTATAACCCTTGCTATTCATCATCATCGACTGGTGAAATCATCATTGAGGATTATATCCCCAAGTCACCTTCCGAGGCTACGGATCTAGAGTTCACATATCTAGTCAATGCCATCTTGGGAGAAGAGCAAGACCAAAATACAGAAGAGGATGATCTCGAAAGTGTCTCCGACAACGAGTCTCTCCATTCAGAAGATTGGAAGTTTCCTCAAAAGAAAAACCGACATACTCCACTTGGAAATGGGTATGCTCACACCGCTCAGTCTGCTGAAGTAGAAGAAGATCGTCTGAGTGTTGCAAAGACAGTGGTTGGTAAATCAAGACCTACCATAGGACAGCTTAAGCCTAAGGTTCCAGATTACTTAGTGCACAATGGGGTTCGCCACTACTGGACAGCTGTTGAAGTTTCAACTGTTGTTCGCACTCCTAAGTAGGAACTTTCACCGTTATTTTGTCCTCTCACCATAGCCCAGGGTGAAGAGATGTTTCATAGGGCTTTGCATTTTACTATTTCTTAGGAAAATGTCCCTCTTTGCTTCGCCCAAAGCAATAGAGTTTTGTTTTATAGGGTCTTTGTTTCAAGAAATGACTGTCAATAAATAAAAATGTCATTTTGTTCCGTCGTTAGTTTTTCCTTTTCTTTTTTCGGAAATTGGTAATCCTAAAAAACACCCCTAAAAAACATCAAAAAATTCCATTAACTGCATACACCAAGTCTTCCCACGTTGTCTAAATAAAATTTATCACACATATGCAGATTAATCATAAAATACCCCGTTGAAACGTGCGACCGTATGACTTCTCCAAGCTTTGAGTTTCCTGTATTCGAGGCAGAGGAAGAAGAAGACGAAGAAATATCAAAGGGGATTTCACGATTACTTCAACAAAAGGAAGAGGCCATTCAGCCATACAATGAGCCTCTAGAGATCATTAACCTGGGTTCCGATGGAAACAGAAAAGAGGTTAAGATTGAAGCTTCGCTCAGTTCAGAGATCAGAGAGAGTTTGATACAACTGCTCAGAGAATTCTCAAATGTGTTCGCTTGGTCTTATCAAGATATGCCAGGGTTGGATACCAGTATAGTGGAGCATCACTTGCCATTAAAAGCAGAATGCCCTCCGGTCAAGCAAAAATTGAGAAGAACTCATCCGGAGATGGCCATGAAAATCAAAGAGGAAGTTCAAAAGCAGATCAACGCAGGTTTCCTCGTCACTTCAGAATACCCTCAGTGGTTAGCTAACATTGTTCCCGTTTCTAAGAAAGACGGAAAAGTCCGCATGTGCGTCGACTACAGAGATTTGAACAAAGCTAGCCCTAAGGATGATTTTCCTTTACCACATATTGATATGTTGGTAGACAGTACAGCAAAATCCAAAGTTTTCTCGTTCATGGACGGATTTTCAGGATACAACCAAATCAAAATGGCACCTGAAGACATGGAGAAAACAGCCTTCATCACCCCCTGGGGCACGTTCTGCTATCGTGTTATGCCTTTTGGACTAAAGAACGCAGGGGCAACTTATCAAAGAGCCATGACTACGATTTTCCACGACATGATGCATAAAGAAGTGGAAGTCTATGTGGACGACATGATTTCCAAATCAGAAAATGAAGAAGATCACATACAGAATCTGACAAAGTTATTTCAACGCTTACGGAAGTTTCAGCTTCGCCTGAACCCTAACAAGTGCACCTTTGGTGTCTACTCAGGAAAACTCCTTGGTTTCATTGTCAGCAAACGAGGAATTGAAGTAGATCCAGACAAAGTCAAGGCAATTCAAGAAATGCCTTCACCCAGAACCGAGAAACAAGTTAGAGGATTTCTTGGACGTCTGAATTACATCTCGAGGTTCATATATCTCATGACTGCAACTTGTGCTCCTATTTTCAAACTTCTACGGAAAAATCAAAGTTGCGTCTGGACAGACGATTGTCAGAAAGCGTTCGACAGCATTAAGGAATATCTGCTCGCACCACCCATCTTGTCTCGTCCAGTGGAAGGAAGACCTTTGATAATGTACTTAACCGTCTTAGAAGACTCCATGGGTTGTGTCCTTGGACAGCAAGACGAGACAAAGAGAAAAGAGCATGCCATTTACTACCTAAGCAAGAAATTCACTGACTGTGAATCCCGCTACTCCATGCTCGAGAAGACGTGTTGTGCTTTGGCCTGGGCTGCCAAGCGTCTCCGCCAGTACATGATTCGACATACTACTTGTTTGATCTCTCATATGGATCCAATCAAGTACATCTTTGAGAAGCCTGCTTTAACTGGGAGAATTGCCCGTTGGCAGATGTTGTTATCAGAATATGACATTGAGTATCACGCACAGAAAGCCGTGAAAGGAAGCATTCTAGCTGAGCACTTGGCTCACCACCCACTCAATGGTCATGAATCAACCAGTTTCGACTTTCCGGACGAGGACGTCATGTACCTCAAGATGAAAGATTGCGACGAGCCACTACCAGACGAAGGACCTGAGATAGGATCCCAGTGGGGCTTAATCTTTGACGGAGCTGTCAACGCTTATGGACGAGGAATTGGGGCAATCATTGTTACTCCTCGAGGAACCCATATTCCATTTACCGCCAGATTAACTTTCAAGTGCACAAACAATGAGGCCGAATATGAAGCTTGCATCATGGGTCTCGAAGAAGCCGTGGATCTAAGAATTAAACACTTGGATGTATACGGGGATTCTGCTTTGGTCATCAATCAAATCAAAGGAGAATGGGAAACACGCCAACCAGGGCTAATTCCTTACAAAGACTATGCAAGAAGATTGTTACCATTCTTCGACAGGGTAAATTTTCATCACATTCCTCGCAAAGAAAACAACTTGGCTGATGCATTAGCCACACTCTCTTCCATGATTAGGCTAAATCATTGGAATGACATTCCTCGGATCGATGTTATGCGCCTGGATAGGCCCGCTCATGTTTTCACAGTAGAAGCAATCATCGACGACAAACCGTGGTATCACGACATCAAAAACTTTCTTCAGAGACAAGAGTACCCTCTTGGGGCGTCAAAGAAAGATAGAAAGACTTTGAGAAAGTTAGCTTGTAGATTCTTCCTGAATGAAGATGTTCTGTACAAGAGAAACTTCGACATGATTCTGCTCAGATGCGTTGACAGAAAAGAAGCAGAAGTACTCATGAGAGAAATACATGAAGGTTCCTTTGGTACTCACACCAATGGACATACCATGACAAGGAAAATACTGAGAGCAGGATATTATTGGCTGACGATGGAGTCAGATTGCTACCAGTACGCAAAGAGGTGTCACAAATGTCAGATCTACGCCGATAGAATTCATGTGCCACCATCTCTTCTCAACATACTCTCTTCCCCTTGGCCTTTCTCCACGTGGGGAATCGACATGATTGGAATGATCGAGCCAAAAGCGTCCAACGGACATCGCTTCATCTTGGTAGCTATAGACTATTTTACCAAATGGGTTGAAGCAGCTTCATATGCAAACGTTACAAGACAAGTTGTCGTCAGGTTTATCAAGAATCACATCATCTGTCGCTACGACATTCCTAGCAAGATAATCACTGACAATGGGTCAAATTTGAATAACAAAATGATGAAGGAGCTTTGTGAAGAATTCAGGATTGAGCATCACAACTCATCTCCTTACAGACCAAAGATGAATGGAGCTGTAGAAGCAGCTAACAAAAACATCAAGAAAATCATTCAGAAGATGGTCATCACTTACAAAGATTGGCATGAAATGCTCCCGTATGCTCTTCATGGTTACCGTACATCAGTACGTACTTCGACTGGAGCAACTCCTTTCTCCCTTGTATATGGCATGGAGGCAGTCCTACCTATAGAGGTTGAGATTCCATCAATGAGAGTCTTGATGGAAGCAAAATTAACAGAAGCCGAGTGGTGTCAAAGCAGATTCGATGAATTGAACTTGATCGAAGAAAAGCGCATGACAGCTTTATGCCACGGTCAGCTATATCAACAAAGAATGAAGAAAGCTTTCGACAAAAAGGTTCGACCTCGCACAATCAAAGAAGGCGACCTTGTACTAAAAAAGATTCAATCTTTTCTCACAGATTCAAGAGGGAAATGGACTCCCAATTATGACGGCCCCTACGTGGTCAAGAGAGCTTTCTCAGGAGGAGCCTTAATACTCACGACTATGGATGGAGAAGAATTCACCCGTCCTGTGAATGTCGACGCAGTCAAGAAATACTTCGCCTAAATAATCAAAAGAACAGCTCGCTAAGTTGAAAACTCGCAGAGAGCAGCTTAGGCAAAAAAGAGCGTCTCGGTGAATCGAAAACCCGAAAGGGCGATTCAGGCAAAAGTTAGAGACATAAAAAATAAATAATCAATCCCGGTAGACTTAAAACCCGAAAGGGGTAGTTTACGCAAAAGTTAGGGATATATGGCAAGTAACTGTGTTCAGGACAAACTTGATCATTCAAAAATCCATAGCGGAGTATTCATCAGCAGTAGGTCGTCTTCTACGAAGCACGAATACAGCGCAACTCGGAGTGGAAGGGAAAGATAACGGTCGTCACGTTTCATCGTAGCCCTTTTCCCGAAAAATTACCAATTTCCAACTTTGTAAATACTCCATGGAATCAAGCATTTGGCTGATTACCATCCCATATATAATAATTTGAGCCTTGTGCTTTCTTTGCAAATCGAGTCTTATTCAGTTTCTTGAAATGCATTTTAAGTTTAAACAGTCATTTTCTTGAAACAAATGTTTTCATAAAATAAAATGAATTTACTTGCAAAAAAATAGAGGTGAAATTTTCTTTCTAAGGTTTACAAATAATAGGAAGAATGCAAACAGCTACTCCGAGAACGGTTGAGACTCCGGGAACCAAGATTTCCCCATGAGGTCGCTTTGCGAACATCTCCTGATGACGGATCTTCACTTCAATTCATATTACTCACTTTGGACAGCGGACAACTGATAACCAGGTATTCCCGACAGAGTTCGAACTACAAGAAGAGGACATCTTCTGATCAACAAGATTCAAGTCGTATCATAGGATTTTACATCCGCGACAATTCTATTCACTTTCACTTTACATTTTATATTTGTCATAATATTCATGCATACATTATAACTGCATAGTCGAGTCAGGCTTTGATCATGTGAATGCCCGAGTCATTAAAGCATATACTCAAGATTCCCCTGCAAAGTTGTGAAAGGGTTTTTCTTCTTCATAAAGAAGGTTCATACACCCAAATTCCCCAAGCAAGTCAACAAATGGTAGTCTCCCTCAAAGAGATAGTTTGTTCACTTTTGGAATTCCCCAACTGAGAATCTCCTGTAGAGCGACGCCCGACAATCTTCTTCAAATAAGATAGTTTGTTTCGCATTTTGGAATTCCCCACAGGGTCGATGAGCGGTTCTTTTCTCCAAGAAGTGTGGATTCCCCGACATAATTGATAAGTGGTAGTTTTTCCTCCTGGAAAACAGTTTGGTATTTCCCCAGCAGGGTCAAGAGATGCCACTCTTCGTCAAAGAAAACAGTTTGGTATTTCCCCAGCAGGGTCAAGAGATGCCACTCTTCGTCAAAGAAAATAATTGGGAATCTCCCCAGCAGATCGACAAATGATCCCCAGCGAAGTCAGTGAATGGCAGTCTCTTTCGGCAAAAGACAGTTCACTCACTTTTTCGGACAAAAATAACGAATAGCAGCCTTCTTCATGAAGACAGTTCGTTTCGCTTAAAGATTCCTCAACAAAGTCAGCAAATGGCAGTCTCTTTCATCAGAAGACAGTTTGCTCACTTTCTTTCACGACAGGATCAACAAATGGCAGTCTCTCCCAGTAGAAGACGGTTTGTTCCCCTAGCAATTGGCAAATGGCAGTCTCTCCCCAAGGAAAGACAGTTTGTCTGTTAAACATTCAAGAGATCGACAAATGGCAGTTTCTTTAAACAGTTTGTCTGTTTCTGGGATGTTTCATCCCCTTCAGAGTTGACAAATGGCAGTTTTCCTCCTATGAAAATAGTTTGTTAATTCCCCTCAGAGTCGACAAATGGCAGTTTTCCTCTTAAGAAAAACAGTTTGTTGATTCCCCGGCATGAGTCGACAAATGGCAGTTTTTCCTCTTAGGAAAACAGTTCGTTGATTCCCTGGCATAAGTCGGTGAATGTTGGTTTTCACCCCGAAAACAGTTCGTCCGCTTTCAAGCAAAGTCATTAGCCCCTCAAAAGATCATGAGGCCATATGACATTCTTTCAAAGACGTCAAGTCAAAAGGGAAGATGGTGAAGTTTCTCTACTACCATCAAATGGCGTCTCATCTCCAAGTGCTGATGAGAAGTTTGATGAGGAAACAAACCTTTGAAGTTTCTCTACTACAATCAAATGGCGTCTCATCTCCAAGTGCTGATGAGAAGTTTGGTGAGGAAACAAACCTTTGAAGTTTCTCGACTACCATCAAATGGCATCTCATCTCCAAGTGCTGATGAGAAGTTTGGTGAGGAAACAAACCTTTGAAGTTTCTCTACTACCATCAAATGGCATCTCATCTCCAAGTGCTGATGAGAAGTTTGATGAGGAAACAAACCTTTGAAGTTTCTTTACTACCATCAAATGGCATCTCATCTCCAAGTGCTGATGAGAAGTTTGATGAGGAAACAAACCTTTGGAAATTTTCTCTTTATCTGAGATATTGTCCAAACACGGCTGAGACCAGTTTCGAGATATGGACATCCGAAACAAGGGGAAGGTTGTTTACCTTTTTCTAAGTGTCAACACTTAGTTAAAGAAGATGGATTGAGCATTCTACACTGCCATCCATTCACCAGAGTCCACATCAAGTATTTCTACAAGAGTTTGTCTCCTCATCCCCCGCCAAGTGCGACAACGGGATCAAGTCATGCAAGGATTTTATCAATTACAACATCTCAAGAGCGCCCAAAATTCGGGCATTCTTTGATATTTAAGTCTCTTTCACGCAGGAGAGATCGAGATATCAATCTCTCTCCCTCCAGATAAAAGAAACTTAAATAGGGGCATCTGTCATACCCTAATTTTTGACCCCCCTGAGATGACATATCTTCAGGATTTTCATCAGGTCAAAGCAAGTACCCAGAGCAGTCACTTCTTCATTTGGCATTTAATCAAGGATGTTCAAAGACAAGAAAACTCAGGCAAAGCATCAATCAGTAGAAGGATTAGTCTCTAACATAATCATAGGACTCAAGAGCTTCATTTTTTCACCTATGATTGATTAGACACCCAGTCCTCTGAGTACAGATTTACTCAGGTCACCAGACTAGGGTTTTTGAGCCTATCAAGGACTGAAATCAGGGATCACCTTTGGGAAACCCTAAAAAGCTCCAGGACATCTATTAAAGACTTCAATCATCTTCAAATGATCCATACAATAAGATCCACTGGACATCACACCTCAATTCAAGATCCACAGTCACCAATTTCATCTGGTCAACAATTAGGGTTTTTAACCTAATTCATCTGGATAGTTGACTTTTAATCAGGGCATGGATCCAAAACTCAAGACATGATTCAAGAACCTCTGCTACCTCAATATAACCCATTTACATCACTCATTTGAGGAGAAGATCTTAATTCCACATAAAAGTCCAAAATCTCACCTTATTTGGAAAAAGTCAACTGTATGGGATCACCTTTGACTTTTAAGATTTTTGGTCAAACCATGACTTTCAAGGATCAATATCATCAATATATGGATATTAAAGTCATTTGACCAAAGAAATTCAAGAAGAATCTTCAAGGAGCAAAAAGTCGGGAATTAGGGTTTTTGAGGGCATTGTGGGAACTCAAAATTTCACCTACACAACTCAAAAAACTTCCAACATGAAAGTTGTAGATCTTGCAAAATAAAACAACATCTTACAATGGAACTTTTTTCAAAAGATCAATCATTTAAGAGATTTGGGAATTTTGAAGTTTTAGGTCATAAACACTTAGAAAATTTTCTAAGTGTTTTTAACCTAGTTTTCTTCCAACTTTGGCCTCATTTTTCACAAATTTGCCAAAGGATTCTTAAGGAACCATAAACTAATGATTTGAAGTAGATGTTTAGGGCTTTCCAAATTGTGTTCAACCTTCTCCAAATTCATTTTGAGCTAAGAGTTATGCTTGTTCAAAGTTGGCCTCATGAAGTGAAATTATAGGTCATGTACAATTTGAAACTTTGCAATTTTGTGCATTTTGCTTCACTAAGTGATGCTACACGACCTCTCATGCATCTGAAAACATGCCATGCATCCAAATTCATCATTGCATAAGGATTAGAGAAGATTCCCAAAAACAAAGGCATGTGATTATGTAATGATTGCATTTTTGAATTTATGGCAAATGATGAATCATCAAGGAATCTTGTTCTAAGCCAATTAGAACTCTCCTCTGAATCAGAAATGTTCCCTTAGATCATACAAGATCAATGGTTGGGGAAGCTAGCCCGAAAATGCATCATTGCATTTAGGATCTTTTCAAATTTTCTTCTTGGCTAAGAAACCAAACTCACTACACTAAGCAAGCTTGTTATGTTCAATTGCTCTGAGCCATTTGCCTATAAATAGAGGGCTCTTTCTCATTCAGAAAACACACCAAAGCAACCTAATTCTTGCTTTCTCTCTTCTTTCTTCATACTTAAGGTTTTCAAAGGTTCTTTGGCAAGAAGACTTGGATTCTTCAAACCAGAGCTCTTCCTTTGGAATTAAGTATTCAAACACCTTAGGGGAGTCATTTAGAGGTGATCCAAACCTCTGAAACACTTCTGGGCGTGAAGAATCATCATCTTCACCTCTCACTTGGAGCTGTTGCAGTTGGGGTCGAGCAAGAAGTTCTGGGCAATTTCAGTCCAAGCCAGGCATCTCAACACCTTCCAAAGGAGTCATTGAAGCTATCTGGATCGTTACAACAGTTCTGTAACACCTTTTGATCAGAGCCAAATCTTCATTTTTCAGGCTTTGCACATACTTCTTCAAAGGCCTCCACTCCATCCAGGTTAGGCTTTACAAGCTTTCAATTTATAGTCTTTATTTAAATTACTGTCAAATATAAATTGTGCATATATTTGTTTAGAACTATGTTTGAGTGTAAACCCTAGGACAGTTAAACTATATATATATTATAGGAATATGGCCTAGGATTGAGAATGTATTCCCGGTGAAGGCTCTTTCCTAATTAGAGATCTGTAGTTCAAACCCCCAAGATGAATTATTCCCGGTGAAACATCTTGGCAAAAACCTTAGAATCCAAAAAATAGGACACATCCACCCAAAGAGGAATTATTCCCGGTGAAACCTCTTACCCATTTGCTTAAAGCCAAAATAAGTTCAAAACCACATAGCTTTCTCTTGTGCTATAACAAGGACCCTCGATGACCCTCGATTAGCCTCCTCTTGGGCTTTGTACAAGGACCCACAGGCTTCTTAAAAGCATTTCCAGCTTCCTCTTGAGCTTGTATACAAGGACCCACCAGGTTTCTTACAAACATAGGAACAGGTCTTTAGTCACCTTTTAACATACCCTGGTGAGTTTCTTCCAATTTAAACCAGACTTTAAACAAGCTAAGTTTGTCTCAATTTTACATTGAGTACACCTTTTGGAATGAGAGACATGGACAGTCTCTGTCACCCTTATCTCCATCAATTTTCCTTAGCAGAGTCTAGGATCCATGTTTGCTTATCCTCAGCAAGTGTCAGCCTTCATCTTGGGCTTTAAACAAGAAGTCTCACTAGATAATCTTTCTGCCAATCATCTTAATAAAAACCCCTGGAAAGGGTTAGCCTCCAAAATCATTTCTTTCATCTTAATAAAAACCCCTGGAAAGGGTTAGCCTCCAAAATCATTCTTTCATCTTAACAAAAACCCCTGGAAAGGGCTAGCCTCCAAAATCATTCTTTCATCTTAACAAAAACCCCTGGAAAGGGTTAGCCTCCAAAATCACTTCAAAAACCAAAGATTCATTCTCTTAGGAGATAATTTCCCCAAAAGAGTCAAAACCCCTGGAAAGGGTCAGCCTCCAAAAACATGACAAAAATCAGTCTTTTAACAGACAATTTCTCCAGCTGAGTCAAAATCCCTGGAAAGGGTTAGCTTCCAAAAATCAGTCTTTTAATAAATAAATCCTTCAATAGAGTCAAAATCCAACAAAAACAGTTAGCCTCAACCTTGGGCTTCATACAAGGCACCAAAACAATAAAACTCCCTGTTAATAGTCAGCCTCAACCTTGGGCATTGTACAAGGCAGATAATAGAGTCTCCCCCAGTGAGTCCTTCATCATTCAGGTAGCCACAACCTTGGGCTTTGTACAAGGCAGATAAACCATATGTCGTGTGTCAAAGATTCCTAACATCTAGGATCTTTTCACATAAAGTCATCCATACTCAGTTTATTTAAGAGTCCGCCACAACCTTGGGCTTCATACAAGGAAGAAAATAATATTTCCCCTAGTTAAAGTCAGCCTCAATTCCGGGCTTTGTACAGAACACCAAATAAAACCCATCAAAATAGATTTTCCCTAAGTAGAGTCAGCCTCAATTCTGGGCTTTGTACAGAACATAAAAATCCCTTGTAAATTAATCCCCAGTGGAGTTTTCTCCCAGAGTCATAACAATAATCAATCAATAAAAAAGCCTCAAGCTTGGGCCTCATGCAAGCCAGTTAAAAATCAAATCTTTTATACAGTAGATAGATATAGCTTATCTCTATAGAGAGATCTTTCCTCTATCTCACCACATTCAAACAAACAAACATTACACATTTCAATTTCAATCAAAGTCTCCCATTTAGGACTCTGAAAGACATGCTCTGGCACATCCCCAGGCTTGTACACTTTCCCTAATTTGGACGAGCATCTTTCTTTCATTTAAGAGATACTAGCATACTTGCAAACACACAAGTAAGGTCACTCTCTTAATGAAATGAATTCAATCATTCTGTCACTCTTTTAAAATGTTTGTGGTGGAATAGTAGAAATACCTCTCTATAAAGATGACTTCATGTCTCTTTACTGTAAACAGAGATTTAATTCAAGCTTCAACCTTGAGCTTCAAGCAAGGCACCCAAAAATAATCAATAATTAATTAGTTCCCCGAACTACATTAAGCTCTGACTTCCATTAGGGATATGTAGGCATGAGGTTCACAAGGAATCTCAGCGAGCTAATAAAATACAAAAAATAGTCAGTCTGTCTATCTGTCTTTCTTTTATTCAATTCAATTCCTTCTCCTAACACAAAGGAGAAACTTTCCCAATAATCATTAGCAGCACAAACACATTTAGACACAGAGAAGGTTCCTGTAGAGTACTACAGATATGTAGGGTGTTTAAACACTTCCCTATGTATAACCGACCTCCCGGACTCCAGAATTTCTAGTCTAGGTGAATCCCCACACTTAGCAAACTCCTAGGGTTTAGTTGAGATCTTTTTTTCCCTTTCCTACTCGTAGGACAATAAGAAAGTTCGTGTGATATCGTAGGAAGAACTGAAATAAAATTCATCCCGCCACGGGCGCATTCTCCTTCCAAATTTCGCGTGAAGGGTCCAGCGTGCCGTCCTCCCAAGTGAAACGGGGAGGTAAAAAAAAACGACACCACAGTAACACAGTTAATAATTACAAAAAGTGGGAAAATACGCTGTTGAAGCAAACGTTATTTTGGGAAGCAATATTGGTAAAAAAAATTATATCGCAAGTTTATCATTGACACCTTCTGATAAAAGAATCCCTTTCAAATTCTAACGACACCAATTTCCTTTAGTTGTTTTATTTGCAATGACTATCAATAAAAGTCAAGGGCAGTCACTCAAACATGTTGGAGTATATCTACCACAACCAATGTTCGCTCATGGACAACTATATATTGTGTTATCAAGAGTTACTTCAAAAAAATTGAAGATATCGGGGACTGATGAATGTGAAGATATAGATACAACATCAAATGTAGTTTACAAAGAAATATTTAATAATATTCTTTAGTTACTTAATTTTTATTTCTTCAAATTTATAAATTTTAAATTATCATAAAATTTTATTTTTTAATTTATTAACTTTCACATTAAATAATTAAAAGTATAATTGCAAATATAGTCTATATGACCTACACAATAATTTTATATGCAAATAACAAATAAATATCAATTATTATAAAAAATTATTTCTAACATACCCGTGCGAAGCATGGGTCGGTAACCTAGTATCTACAATTTAATGGAAGGCGTGTTGAGTGTTTAACCTATGTCCTGGACAAAAAGGTCAATATAGTAGCATAAGCCGCCAAGCCATTCTTATAGGATTTCAATCGGTTATGAATTTCTCAGTTACACCAGCATCTTGACTATTGTCACCGACAATAATTAATAAAAGTAAAACAAAGAACCTTTATTATTAGTTGAGGAAACTAGAAAACATGGACATGGAGTGCCATGCTAAAAGGCATTTTGACGCCTTTAAATTTACATAGAGATCATGATTTCATCCACTTTTTGTTCTGTTGGGCTAGTTTAGTGTTAGATTTATCTATAGCTTTTGGAAGTTATATCTGAAACTTGATTCTTCTATAAGCAGGTCCCTCTAAAAGCTCATTTTGACTTTAAGAAATAAAATGTGCTTTATAAACTTTATTCTTTGTATGTGCTTTCTTTCACATTATGAAGATTTATGGGCCAGACAATGTTTTGGTCTTATTAAGGTGCCGTCTTCAACATATTCACTAACATTGGTTTTTGATAACGAACTTGAGTGGGGGAATCCATCACAAGGAGTTGTGTCCATAGGAATATGGTGGTACATATAGTTTTCTTAGCTGGATCTCACATGCTCCATTAAATTCAAATTCTCCATCTTATCCTTTACAATTTCTCATTTATAACATGATATACATATATATGTCTAAATTATAAATTTTAGTTACGTAAAGTTTGTGGTGTTGTTGTTTTCAAATTGTAAAAATTAGTTTGAGATCGATTGACAACTCTCAACAATAACCTTCAAGTAACTAACTACATTGAAGGAACTTTGTTCTTTAATTTTGAATTTCTATTTAACTACTCTATAGAGTGTTATGTATGATGTATGAGATGTTGAACTACAAATCTAAAAAATACATAAAAAATAAAGTAAAGTAAATATATAAAATAGTTTGATTGATTGATTAATTGATTTGATCCGTGACCTATAGAAATGTCGTCTTATTCAGCAATTTAGGCGAGTAATATGTGAATGTTTACATGACGCCTCTGACTTAAGCTCTTATGTTTCTCGACATGTTCCGTTGACCTTACTTTGAGATACATGACACCCAATATCTAGCTTAATGTCTTTTGTTTCTATGCATGTTCTATTGATCTTATTTCCATACAACGAATTCCCTCGTATCATGGTTGTACAATCTCTGCTCTCTCTGTTTAGTGGTGCCATTAATACAAAATAAGGTCATAACACCTAATTGTCTCATCTTAATGTATTTTGACCGAGTCTAAAATCTTGGCAACCATGTTTGACTTTAATAGACCAAAAAATATTTGATTGAATCATGTTCAACTATGTATGCACTCGTGTTATGTTCATTTGGTGAGGGCTGTCACTTGCGTTATGTTCCGGGTGGTTATAAAACATGCACCTAGAGATGTTTCCTTTCAGTGGCGGAGCCAGAAATTTTAGGGAGTTCAGACAAAAACTTTACACCTTTTTTTTTTTAATAGGCAAGAATTCTATTAAAGGAAGCTAAAGGGAGCTTCACCCGACAAAACAAATATCGATAAAACTATTTCATCTCAAAACAAAGGAGAGGAAAAGAGTTCCAAGTGTAGAAATTACAACAATCTACAATCTTACAAAAGGAGGATAGCCAATTCCAAGATCTAAAAACTATGGCCGACATACAGTCGACGAAACTCGGACTAACATTATTAAAAATAATATCATTCCTCATAAGCCATATGCTCCAGGCAGAGACAAACCAAATCACCGACACCACTCCGTGCTTCCTCTTACTCAAGATTTTCTCACAATTGAAGAGAAAGGACTTGAATTCTTCCAAACTCAATTCCGCAATCGACCCAATCCAAGCGTAGACTTTCCTCCAAATGTTATCCGCAAATGGATACGACACAAACAGATGCACAACAGACTCATCAAACGAGCAAAAAACGCACCTGAGTTGGGTGATTTCCGTAATGATACCACGTTTGAAGAGATTATCCTTGGATGGAAGTCTGCGGTGAATCAATCTCCAGCCAAAATACTGCAACTTTTTGGGAGCTGCAGAATTCCAACAACACGATAACGCCCCCAACACAGCAGGAGAAACCAAATCCAATGCATTGTCCGCCGACAACCATGAGTAGCAGGACCGAACCGTGAATTGTCCTTCACCATTCTTCAGCCAAACATAGTTGTCTTCTTCATCTCTGATCAGAGTCACATCATTAAGCAAAGAAGCGATATCGCCTCCAAAATTCTGGACGACCGGATTTAGGGACTCCACAATGCCATCTAAGTTCCAATGCCACTCATCATCCCGCCGGTAACCTGCATCTTCCACACTACAACAAATGTTAATAGCATAGGCGAACACCTATGGAAAAGCATCTTTCAGAGTTTGCTGGCACAACCAATTAGAAAACCAAAACGATGTTCCTCGCCCATTAGCGACCTTGCTTAAAACAGCACCTGTAAAACAAGAATTAGAGTTAACAGAATCATCCAACAAGATCAAGTCTCACCACCAAATGGAGTCCTTCTTGCTCAACACACTTTTATCTCCGACGAGAATTTTCAGCACCGGATTAGCGTAACGGTGGTTAATAATGTCTTTCCAAACAACTTCTTTCTCATTAAATGTTCTCCACTTCCATTTGTTGAGCAACGCTAAATTCAAAGTCTTCACATCTTTTATTCCTAGGCCACCCTTCTCCTTGGAAAGACAAACGGTACTCCAACGAATCCAGTGAATTGAATGATTGCCATCCGACCTTGCCAAAGAAAATCACTTTGAATACGACGTATCTCTTGAATAACTTTTGACGGAGCTTTGTAGAAGGATAACGTATAGATGGGAATAGCATTTAAAACGACATTAATAAGGACCACCCGACCAGCCATGTTGAGATACCTACCTTTCCAAGCAGACAGTTTGTTCTTCAAATTAGAAATGAGACCTTTCCATAATGACAACTTTCTAGGACTTTTCCCAATAGAAACACCAAGATATTTAAACAGAAGATAATCAATATCGCACGATAAGAAGTTTGACGCCGCTTCCATTAACCATTGACTAACATGAACACCGTAAATTCTGCTCTTATTAAAATTAATCCTTAGACCAGACATGATCTCAAACCCCCTTAAAATGGATTTCATTATCCAAATATTATCGCTAATTCCCTCCGCCACCAAGATAGTATCGTTTGCAAACTGAATAAGATTAACTTCAAACTCTTCATTCACTCTGAAGCCTCTGTATTCTCCCCTGACAACTGCCTTTTTCATCAGCCCCGCTAGAACTTCTGCGACAAACACAAATAAGAAAGGAGATAAAGGGTCTCCTTGACGAAGACCATGTTCCGCCTTGAAATCCTTGGTGGTACTCCCGTTAATAAGAATGGACAAGTGACTATTAAACACGCAGCAATCCATCCACTGATGCCAACGATTCCCGAAACCAAACAAATGAAGCATCTTCCTTAAAAAGTCCCAACTAACATAATCGTAGGCCTTTTCGAAATCTACCTTCAAAGCCAAACAACTTCTTTTCTCCCTACAAGCCAAATCAAGAACTTCATTTAACAGCAAAACACCATCAGAAATGTTCCTGCCAAGAACAAAAGCTGTTTGGCAGCTAGAAACTAGTTTACCAATCACATTTTTAAGTCTAGCCATCATCAACTTACTTAGAATCTTGTATAAGCTTCCAACAAGGCATATAGGTCTATACTCACTCAGTTGCTGCGGGTTTTTTTATCTTCGGGATTAAAGTTAGAAAAGATGAAGAACAAGCTTTAGAAAGCTTAGCATTTCCGTAGAAATCTTCCACAAACCTCAACACATCTTTCTTTATGAACCTCCAGCACTTCTTGTAGAAATCAAAGGAGTAACCGTCTGGACCAGCACTTTTGTTACCGTCGCACGCCCACACCGCATCCTTAACATCGCTTTCCTCAAACGGTCTCTCTAACCAAATTCTATCCTCATCATTTAAAGATTTTAAGTCCAAACCTTCTAGGATAGGTCTGCCCCGCATAGGTTCTTTAAACTTAGCTTCGAAATGCAATTTCACCGCGCCTTTGACAGCCTCAACACCCTCCACCCTGCCTCCTTCATACACAACTGCCGTAATATCGTTCAATATCCTCCTTTCTTTCAAAGATTTGTGAAAAAATTCCGAATTTCTGTCGCCATCTTTTAACCAAAGCTGACGAGACTTAAGTCTAAGCATACTTTCCTTCAACATCAAAGATTTCCAGATATCTGAAGTCACATTGAACCTATCATCTACCATCCTCTTAATGTCTTCTCCATGATGCTCAGCCAACAAATTATCCAATTCGTTAAGAGACTCCACCTTCTCCGCAACATGTAAATCAATCCACCCAAACACTTCTCTATTCCACTTCCTAATGCAAACTTTCAATCTTTTAAGTTTTTCGTAAAGAATGAACTCCCCACTCCCTTCCACTTGAAGCTTGGCCCATTCCTCTTCTAAAAACTTTAAGAAGCCATCGTGAGCAAACCACGCGTTGTTGAATTTGAATGGCTTTGGTCCCCAATCTAATTTTCCCACGTTAAGCCATATGTGACAGTGATCGGAAACATCTCTCACACCCACTCTTTGATCAATAATATTCCAATCATCAATAAGCTTATTAGAAACCAGAATTCTGTCAAGGCGACTCATAAATTTCCCATTGTCTTTGTACCAAGTAAACCTGCCGCCCACACACGGTAAATCGACCAAGTCCATAAGCTCAATGAATCTCCTAAATTCTTCCATGTTTCTACTGCTATGGCAGACCCTCTCACCTTTTCTTTCCTCCCTACAAAGAACTCCACAAATCCCTCATATCCGCAGCATTACAAGAAGCATAAATGTTGACAATATTGTAAACACAACCTTTCCAACTTAAATTTATGCTAATATACCCTTTATCCATAAAAATGAAATTAATAGATAAAGATTTATCCCAAAGGATAACCATTCCTCCTGAAGCGCCCCTGGAATGCGACGCCGACCAATCCACATCTTTATTCCCCCAAAACGAAAAAGCCGCAGAATCATCAAAGCTAGACAACTTCGTCTCTTGCAACAGACAATTATCAAACTTCCCAGACCTGTTCAAGAAGCTGACTCTTCTCCTTTTAACAGAGCTACCTCCTCCTCTGATATTGAACGAGAGTAAATTCATTTGACAGACAAATTAACCGCCTTCTTAAGCCTAACGCCTTCTTTATCCCTGGCCTCTATGTCCTCCAATTCTTTGATGCACAAAGCTTCATCTGCCCTGCTAACCACTCCCAGCTTAGATATGGATTCCCATAATTTGCTACCCACCTCAGACTCTTTCCTTACGATTCTTCTATTGCATCTAATAACTTCTGAGTCTGTCATAGAGTTGCCCATATGAGATGAGTTGCTGGATATGTCTTCAAAGTCATGACTGTCACCCTTTTCCGAGCCCGAACGACAAGATCTGTGTTTGGTTTTTGGAACTAAGCAGTCGTAGAAAGATGGAACGATAGTGACCTTCTCCCCCAAATCCTCCACACTTTTTATTTTCTTAGCTTTTTTGGATTTAACCAAATTCCTGCATGCCCCATCAAAAAACATATGCCCCACTGGGCCTCCCAAACACAAATTAGGCCCAACAGAAATCTTCTCAGTAACGGGCCCATGATCTACTTCTTCTAAAACGGGCCCACACTTCAACATCTTGACTTCCTCCACTGATTTACTTCCCTCAACATCGTCTTGCCACGTAACACCAAAAGTCTCTCCCACACGGCTACCACTACACGAGTATGCTTTAGCTGAAGCGGCACATAAAGGGCTGACTTCCGTAGAAAAGTGCATCATAGGTAAAGGATTTTCATATAAAATAGGTTTAGCCTTTACAAAAGGAACACCTAGACTGCTCCTATTTCGTGAAATCCCCTGGTTTCCCCTACTAACAACCTCAACAGACGCCGCCCTATATGCCTTATCACCTTCATCAGTCTTATCATCATTAAAAATGACCTTGGATATCGGAGAGTGTTCACGCCTGTCAGCTTCACCGTCCGAATCCCCTTCTGAGCCTGAATTTACCGAAGTGTCCTCCAAATCCGAATCACCGTCTAAGAACCTTCTTCCATAAGGGAGCTCCAGAGAACCATATGACTCTTCCACCATGTTGATTCTGAATTCAACGCCATTGATAGAAACAAAGGAAGATTCATTTATCAAAGCGAGACAACTTGTTAAAATCTTGATTCTAGCTACATCCATGTTGATTTTAGACGCCGTAATATCATCACTCTGCACAAAGGTACCCAAGGTTGCTGAAATAAACTGAAAGAAACGATTCCCCCAAGCATGGATGGGAATCCCAAAACATCTTAACCACACACACCTAACAGGGTCCACAATCTCTGGGGACCAAGGTAAGATGTCTTTGAACCGATGCTGCCACCACACTCTACGTTCTTTAATGAACACCGAAACTTCTCCTTCTATCAAATCTTCCAACAAGCAGGAGTTAGCTCCTAAAGAAATAACCCTAATGGAAAAAATACCCTCTTCATGAAAAGCTTTCTTCATGCTATAAGCAGAACCAGCCACTTTCGTGATACCTACAAACGTCTTCTCGTAATAACAAACCTCCTCTTCATCCACATCAAAACTCAGAGGGCACCTGCGTCCAGAGATCCTTCCCGAAGTTTTAGACCCCTCGGGCTTGTTGCTAGTGACTTCAGCAAAAGAACGAGCATCTCTCTTGGCATTGGCGAAACCATTAATGTCAAAGTTAGATGATCTAATCTTTCTACCATTAGAGGCGAAGCCATCAGTCCTCCCCTTCAGGTTGTTAACAAAATCACCTTCTCTCTTAGATGGTCTTTGGAATCAAGGGATGTTTGCGAAGATCTTCCTACCATCAATAAACACATTATCCAACTTCGTTGCAAGCATCCTCTCATCTGATACGTTAAAGAAACGAACGAACCCGTATCTTCTTCCCCTCTTATCCCTTTTCGGTGGAATAATCACCTCATCAATATCCCCAAGAGTCTTAAACTCTTCATACAAATCCCTTGCTGCCCACTGCTCTCCGAATTCCGTAATGAAAAATGATGACGACGAAAGACCACCCTTTCCATCGCCTCTTGCTTCCACCTTCCCACCTCTCCCCTCTGTATCCCATTTTGCCGCAAAACTCCTCCTATGCGTGACTTTCCTCCATGCACCTCCAGCCTCCATTATACCAGCCATGAACAAAGATATAAGCAAAGTTAGAGAGAAGCGGTACTTTCTCTCTCTAACATTTTTCGAATTTTCTTAATTCCGTTATTGCAATAAAGGTAGTAAAAAAAGCTTTACACCTTGTTTTTACTAATTTTACACCTTGTTTCTACTAATTTTGTCCTTGATTTTGCCTAAAAAATTTGCCCTGATATTATCCAAAAAATTCAAACTCTATTTTTACTAATGTTGCTATTAAGTGGAGAATATATAACGAAATGAGGGGTTGAGCCCGGGCGTGTGCCCGAGCTCGCTGGGCTGTAGCTTCGCCCCTATTGCCTTTGCCGCTCTACCACCAGTCCCAAACAATGATTCTCTACTGCTGTCTTATAAAACCCGCAGATGTATGATTTTTTATTTAAATTTTTGAGGATGCAAATTTGGTGACAAGTGTCATTTTTGTCCATGCAGAACATGAAATCCGCAATCCTTTTGTCATTACCACTAAAACAATCATGATATTACTACCACCAGAATCTGAATAGGCGCAGTTACAATGTTTCAATCGTAGTGATTGCAGGTCTTTGTTCTATAATTAGAGTTGTGTTGAAATAGTAATGGTGAGTTTTAGTTTTAATTAAGTATCAATGGAAAAGATTAACTTTTTAAAATGGATTTTGTCATGAAGAAGAAGAAGATGATATAACAAGAAGATGAAGATGATATTAAAAATTTAGAAAATTCCTTTTAGTGATCGATTATTCTGTAGGTGAACTGATGATGTAACACGTTATTTGTCATATCATTGAACATTAATGTTATTACTATCATTTAGACCGAAAAGATTAAAGTGATAAGTTTTGAAAAGTTGAAGGACTCAAATAGTCTTATTTAGAATTAATGACCAAAATGAATCTCGAATATAAGATACGGGACAAAAAAATTTTTTTTTTTTCATTTAAAAAAAATTGTTTATGTAGATGATAGATGAATTTAATTTTATCACTAATATATTTTTAAATTTTAAAATATTATAACAATATCGATTAAATTTAAATAATTTATTTAAACCATCCAAAATCAATTAAGATCAATTTTTTTTAAGGATTTTATTTTATCAAAATAAATCATTTATTCAAGTTGGCATGCTACTTTTTCTTCAATTTATCTTTCCTCGTTTCAGTTATCCAAATATTTTTCTCTCTCTCTCCAAACTCACAAAAAGAGAATTAATATTTTGGGTTAAGATGCCAGTGTTCAACTCAATTATGTGACTGCTTAAAGATAGATATGATCATAATCTCCCATACCCCTCATGACTCAATAGTGGCATCTGAACCAAATTTGACCCAACTCTTTATATTAAAAGGCTTTTTGACCAATGCGTTGAGACAACATGTCCTGTTAATCTAGGAAACAATTAAATAGATGAAAAAACCTTATATTAGAGGGGGAGCAAACCCTTAGGCTATGTTTGGGAGTTTGGAGGGGAAGGGAGGGGAGGGTTTTGAAAAATAGGAAGAATTGAATGAAAAAGATAAAAAGATTTTGGATAGGAGGGTTTTGGAGGGTTTGAGTTTATTCATAACACCAAAAACCCCATAAAATGGGGGAACTCAAAAAATGAATTGAATGAGGGTTTTGGAGAGTTTTGAAAGGCTTACATAAATATTCCAAATATCTTTTGGGTTGTTATAGTATTCTAAAAATTAAAAATTTACTAATGATAATGACTCTTCTATCCTTCTAAACAAAATAATTTTTTCAAAAAATGTCAAATATTTTCTATATTTTTTTAAAATTTCATTTTTGGAAGCCTTCTCCTCTCCTCCCCTCCAAACTCCCAAACATAGCCTTAAGGAAGAAATTGTTGATGTACCAATTGTGAACAAGAATTTCACATTGAATGAAAATATTAATTTTCAATAGTATATAAGTGTCCAACAATAAGGATCAAACTCATATTTCACGAGAATTTCAATTCTACTATCAATGGAAGAATTTTGTGAGATGATAATGAATAATTATCTCTGCCAGTATTCCTTAAAACTTGAATTTTTTTACCGTAAGGAATTTCAGATATTCAACTCATCTAATTCTTTATATATGAAATAATATCATTGTATGCTCCAATTTCATCTAATTCTTTACATATGAAATAATATCATTGTATGCTCCAATTTCACACAAAGTAGGTACTATATTAATAAATATTGTGATTCTTGTTTTTTTTTTTGGTATAATATATATTCTCATTTTCTGAATATATGCCTATGCCTATGTCTCATCAATGAAGGATCACCATCAAGCCCATCCATCACTATATCTTCTTTACCCTAGTGGCAAGCAAAATGGAAATCCTTTACTCGAGAGCTGACAATAAACCCAAGGTCAAAATCTTCAAAAGAATAAAAACAAGTGTACCAATTAAGGGTATCATGTGCTTTAATTTAAAGGGTTATCTAACAATCATAAAAAATTATTCAACAATATCAACAAAATATTTTCTATTACATTTATTAGAAAGGTACGAGTTATTGTGATCGTGATTAACTCATTTTGATTTTTTATTAACTTGAGCGTCTCAGTATTTACAGATACACCGACTCCTACTAGAGAGGTCCGCCTTCGTCCCTGTTGCATTTTTACAATACCGACCATCACATTTTAATAATTCGTGATGTTAACATCTAACTTTTGGAATGAAAAATCATACATGTGAAAAGCAAGATAGGACTAGTGTATAAAGTGGACTATAAATCATATGACTAAAGAAAAAATTTACTCTAAATTTTTTACGTATATAATAAGGACCCCATGAAAAAAAATAATGCATGGCTATATAAAAAAACTTTAGCCACTAGTCTCTCCTTTTCTCTCTCACACAAGCACTTTCTTTCTTGTTCTCCTTTTCAATTTCTTCCATTTTCCACCCTTCTCCTTGTCTGCCATATAAGCATAAGAAGTTGAGGGAAATGTTGTCTGGCTCGAAATCATTCATACATATAACAGACATATATTTATGAGTGATTTCGGACCAGGCTTCATTCCCCTCAACAACAATAAATAGACATTATTAGCCATTATCTTCCTCTAGAACAAGTATTGAGGAAATTGAAGACCAAAAAAGGACTGCAAAATTTGCTATGTGGGACTAATTGGTAATTGGACAAGATTACAGGTGAGTATGTTTCAAAATTTATAATGCTTATATTTTATCATATGTTGCTTATTTGTTGTATTCACAAGATTAGTTGTGTTGCTTGGTTCATAAACTGTTCTTTTTTCCTTTATTTTTTTGTTGTTTTGAAACTTGTACAACTAAAAAGTTTGTTCTACCTTGTGGACTCTTTACTTGAGTTCTGTTAGCAAAAAAAAATTATAATCTGCAATTCAGAATCACAACATCTTTTCTGTCCATACCAAACTATTTCTCCAAGTGGAAATTGGCACAGACACGAACATTGGACACAACCCAGACACAGACACAGACACGTCGGCTTTGATAAAAATATGAAAAATAATTTTATTGAATGTAATTATGTGTGTCACTATCGAACACCTACACATGTTAGACAACGAATACGATTTCCATGAGAAGTGTCGGTAACAGTGTTAAGCTATTTATCAGTATGAAACAACTAAAACTACAGAAGCAGAAAGAGAAAGATGTGAAAACAAAGACAATAATTGCTTTGACTGATGTAATGAAAAGCTTATCATAAGATTAATCCTAATAGCCTTTTTAGTCACATGGAAAAGCATGCATCATAATCTATAATTATAAAAGGACATACAGACTTTGTTAGACTCACAATTCTCCTGCATGATTGACATATTCACGTATTGATACATTTGTGGTTATAGATCAAGACCTGACAATTCAGATTCCAAATTCAGTATTTTTATTTAAGAACTAGTCAAAATCTACATCAAAATATAAACATTTTGATCTTGATTCAACCACAGATGAGTTGAACACATGCCATCTTTAAGGTCGTGCAGGACGGGCTACCGCACAGAATTTAAAATTTGTCACGATTAAACATTGTCTTAGTAGGGTCTCATAAAATATTCTGCGCGGTAAAACCATAGTTAAATAGAGTCTCAATTTTCTTGTCATGGTAAAACTGTAGTTAATTACACATGACCTCCAAAAACTTGAGACGTCTCTTGTTGATTTTGGAGTCTTGAGATCATCATTTGAAGATATTGCAGTTTCAGGTGACAGGAAAATCTAAGACAGTGGACTGTGGAAATCACTCAATTATCACACTGTCACTGTCCTTCCATTTTGCACAAAGGGTGAAAAGAATAGTATAATTGTTTGTCTTGCTTCACCTATGATGGAAATAAAATTACCTGAGTCAGAATAGTACAATTACAAATGCTATAATCATTCACATTTTTTGGCTTCATAAATTTGTAAAGTCATCTGAAAATCAGGTTATGCTGCACACTCAAAACTTACATTAATATGCAAACGCATGCAACCTCTTGTATATACATTCCGCAGCATCGATACATACCGATACATCATAAGTAGAGAAGTTCTTAGACACATACACATTATGTAACATGGACATAGACATTTTAGATTGAAAGTGTTTCTGATGTATGAAACGCGTCGCTATCTTATTTTCTCAAATTATTACTATTTTTGTTGACATGTATTCATTGTTTCTTGGCCCTACATGCTTGTTGTTATCAAATGTTGTGTCATCATTTTATTTTGGAACAAATGTAAGTTATAAAAGATGTTGCAGGTGGTGTCGATTCCCAAAGCAAACTTTAATGTCATCATTGAGTAATTACAGATAGAGATTCCCTACGAATCAGACTCCAAAATAACTTACCTAAGTCACCAAGCAAGTTCCAGTTAAAAGAGACACTGCAGAATGCAGAGCAGAAAGAACAGATAACATACTACGAACGTGCTTTTTTGACAGCAGACAAAAACATTCACCCACCAGCTTAATATCCTAAGTGATAACTTGATATTACTAAATAAGAGCTTATGTGTTGCATATGCTTTCAATGTGATTTCCTCATCTACTACTGATTACATAAAATTAATCGATATTGCTTGCACTAAGGTGAGATATTACAACCGATAAGGTGCAAGTAGAAGCTCTGAGGACTTTCATGATATATATTAGTTCTTCAAGATAACTTTTGTATTTTATTTAGTTATTATGAAAGATAGCCCAACTTGGGGTTATCATAACTTTGAATATTACTGGAAATAAAATTGTTTCCTCAATACTTTCCCAAACAATGGGGTAATGAAGGTGAAAAAGTACATAAGAGAGGGGGTCTGAATGGTGTTGAATAATTTTAAATTTTTGTTGTTGGTTTGTTTCAAATGAAATTTAAATCTATCATTAGTGTTGAATAACAAGAGAAAATGGAAAATTTTGTAGTATGTCTTAAAAACTTAAGCGATGAAGAGAAAGAAAATATTTTTTGACATTGCTAGAAATCAGGAAGCCGAAAAGAAACAAGAAAGTCTGGTTCGGATGATTTTCGAATATCTGGTTTGACTAGTTTGATTTGCAGATCCGCTCATTAATGTTAAAATATATATAATATTATGAAAAATATTATAAAATATTTATAATATTTTAAGAGATATTATAAAATATTATAAAATATATTTTGAGATTTGTTATGGAATTGTTGGATTTTAGAAATTATAAATATGTATCTCATCTATTATTGTAGTGTGACAATCTTGAGAACTTTAAAGTTGAAGAGAGAAACAAGGGTTTAAAATTTTGAGAAACCTTTATAGCTATCTAAGGGGATAGGGAAAAACTTCTAAACACTTTGGATTTGTGTGATTACTATATTGAGAGTTGTAGAGATTGAGAAACACTTGGGGTAAGAAATAAGATTTGTTCTTGAAAACTCGGAAGACTATTTTCTTGTATCTCATTTGTAATCACTTGTAACAACTTTTGGAGTACAGTTAATTGGAGAGTTTCTCTATCCCTAGAGGTAGATCATTTAATCGAATTGGGTAAATAAACCTTTTGTGTTTCTCGCCTTCTTTTTTTATTTTCTTCTGTCAAGTTACTTCACTGTCTTATTGCATTGAAAAATATTATTGTTGAAGGCCATTTATTTTGGTTGGCATTATTCTTTGTCCCACACATCAAATTCTTTACTGTGATTGAACTCTGAATACTTCCTTAGAAGAAATTTTAATTATTCTATCAATTTCACAACAAGTGACGCCATCGTGGGGCAAAGGGATATTGCTTACAAGTGAGCATCATGGCTAAATGAGAGATCGAGAATTTTTTTAGAGACAACGATTTTGGAATGTGGAAAGTGAAAATGCAAGCAATTTTAACTCAAGAGAAGTGTATTTAAGCTTTTAGGGATGATGCATCAATTGCAATGTTTGCACGTGTAACTAAAGCAGAGAAGATTGAGACAGTGGATTAGGCTATGAGTTTCATTATCTTGTGCCTTGACAACCATATTCATTCCGAATGGTGGAGAACAAATATATAATAGAGTAGTTGACAGAATTTCACAAGATTATTATCTTGAGAATATTGAAGTGAAGATTGATGACGAGGACAAAGCTCTACTCTTATTGAGCTTATTACCCAGATATTTTGAACACTTTAAGGGTGCTCTTCTTTATGTTAAGGAAGACACTACTACTTTTAATGAAGTCTAGATAAGTGTAAGATCCAAAGAATTTTCAAATGCAAAAGATTTGAAGATTGATGATAGAGGTGGAGGCTTAAGTTTCTCAAGAGGATGAAGTGAGTGTATAGGGATGTCCAAATCAAATAAGTTTGACAAGTCAAGGGTAAAATACTATAATTTTCAAAAAATCAGACACTTCAAGAGGGATTGTCCTGAGAAAAAGGACAATGATGATTTTGTTCAAGTTGTTGTCTCCTAAAATGAGTAAGGTTATGCGAGTGTTGGTACACTAGTGGTATCGAGTTTGGAGACTGTAGATAGTTGGGTCATAAACTTGGGTTGCTCTTATTACATGAGTCCAATAATAGAATACTTTAATTTGAGACTTTGAAGCGGGAGCAAGGTGGAGTAGTTATCCTTGGTGACAATAAGGCTTGCAAGATTCATAGTATTGATACGTCCAAATTTAAAATGTTTGATGATTGCGAGTTTCTTTTTCACAATGTGAGGTATGTTCCAGAACTCTGCCGAAATTTGTTATCCATAAGCATGTTTGATGATCCAGGTTATTGCGCTAGAGTTGAACGCGAGGTGTTGAAGATTTTGCATGGTGAAGTGATCATAGTTAAGTGTCTAAAATATGTGGTTTATATATTTTAGAAGGTTTCAATATTGTTGTTCATTCATCATGACCTAGTGAAGACTTTCATGAAAAGAATAAGTTATGGGATTTTATGTAAGCTTTTTTACATCAACTAGTAATATACCCGTGCGTCCGCACGGGTAAAAATTATTTAGTAAAGTAAAATAATCCTGTAAATTGAGAGTTATGTTTATAGATATTTAGCTGCAAATTGAAAATAAGAATTTCGTGCCTCAAATAAAGACAATTGTTAATTAAAAAAAATGTATTTTGCTGATAATGTCCTGTGAGAAAAATAAAAATTTTGACATTTGAAAATAAGAAATTTATTTTTTAAATAAAGGCAAATGTTTATTAAAATAACATATGTATTTTGTTGATAGTGGCCCGTGACAAAAAGAAAATAATTTGACATTTGAAAATATAAAATGTGTCTCAAATAAAGACAAATGTTAATTAAAATAAAATAGGTGTGAGAAAAAGAGAATTTTTACTGACAATGGTTTGTGAGAAAAGAGAAATTTTGATATTTTAAAAAATAAAAATTTCGTGTAAATTTAAAAATATATTAATTAATATTTTTAATAATAGTAAATAAATAGAAATAATTTTATATAGTGTCAAATCTAATTAAATATAAATTTAAATTTATAATAAATTATTTAATTGTAAAATGAATAATAATAATAATAATAATATTAATTTAAATTTAATTGTTGTATTGAATAATCTTATATAAAAAAATTATAAGATAAAGAAAGAAAAAAAAGGGAAAATTTTAGTGTTTGAAATTTTTTTTCATTGTGAAATTCAAACCACAACGATTCTAATGAAGTGATTTTAGTGAAGAGAGAGATAACAGCTATTTAGAAGTGAAGTGGAAGTGTGTTGAAATAGTGAAAGAAAAATATATATTGTGAGAAGGAAATTTCTTTCCCTACCTCCCTCTTTTCTAGATCACCTCCGGTGAAAAACCCAAAATACCCTCACTTCGGAAATGCATTTCCGAAACATTTTTTTTTCAAAATTTGTCTTATTTCGGAAATGCACTTCCGAAAACACGAAAAAAAGGTGTTTTCGGAGATGCATTTCCGAAAACACCCCTTTTTTGGGTTTTCGGAGATGCATTTCCGAAAACACATTTTTTTTGGGAGGGGTTGTCTTCGGAGATGCATATCCGAAATATTTCAAGACCAAATTGGTCTTGGAATGTTTCGGATATACACTTCCGAAAGAATTCAATAATTATTAAAAAATTAAAATCAAGGTGAATCAATACAATTAATAGGTATAAAATCAAGGTGAATCAATAAAATGAAGGTTAATCAATAAAATCAGGGTGAATCAAAATTTCCTAAACAATTTTAAAGTTAAAAATAATTTTTAACTTATATAAATATATAATATATAAATATATAATAAATAATATATAAATATATAAATATATAATGATTATTATAAATTAAAACACTCATTTTTTTAATTTTTATAATTATTATATAAATATATAAATATATTTATAATTAATATATAATAATTATTATATAAATATATAAATATATAATAATTTTTATAAATATATAATAATTATTATAATTATTATATAAATATATAAATTAAAAAACTCATTTTTTTTATAAATATATAACAATTATTATAAATATATAAATAAAAAATTATAACCTATTTTGTAAGTGAAATTATTTTAATTTTTTTAATTAAAATTATTTTAAATTTTAAAACATGAATCAGGATAGAAATATATAATAGCTATTATTCATAACTCATAAATTATATCAAAATATATAATTATTATTATTCATTACTCATAAATTATATCAAATTTATGATATGTGAATTAATTAATATCCTAAAATTAATTTTTGGGATTTTTTTAGATTTTTTTTTTGTTTCGGAGATGCATCTCCGAATTAGTCAAAATTCCAATTTTTGGGATTTTTTCGGAAATGAACTTCCGAAGTCTGGAAAAATTTAGAAAAAAAAATATTTCCGAAATGCATTTCCGAAGCAGGGTAAAATGAGGTTTTCGCTGGGGGTGACCCCCATAGGGAGGTGGGTAAAGAAAAAATCTTGTGAGAATTATTGGATTGTCCATTGGTTTATTATATGTGGCAACATGAGAAATGATGTGAAGGTTGGAAAATAGGTTGATTATGAATAGATCATTTTAACATTTGTTGTGCTTTGTAAATTTAAAAATAGAAAAGGATATTTTAGGAAGTATGGTGGTATCTTCTATTAATAGCTAATAGTTGATAGTTGATAGATTTACTTTAAGTTAATTTTTTTTTTTTTGGAAATCTACTTTAAGTTAACTTTAAACCTTATGAAGTTATTTCCAAAAAAATGTAAACCACTGAGAATAAACTCAACAAACATTCATCAGACTGTAGACTCGATATCTTAAGCTATCTATATAATAATACATTTCCCCCACTGGGATGTTTACATGAAGAAATATTTGTCTTAACCATTTTTATATATTTAATGCATATTGATGTGATTCCTTTGATGGATGATTGTTCATATTTGTTTAATTGATCATACATTGTTTAATTTATCATATGCTTTATATAAAACTTTTTTAAATTGGACATCCATTGTTAATAATTAACCATATATCCATATTTTAGCTATGAGAATTATTATGTTCATACATATTTGTCCATATTATCATACACATTCATATTCATACATATTTGATATGATTATGATTATGATTTTGATGTTTGGCTTTGTTGAGGTATGTTTTCTCTTTTATTCATAATCCTTATATACTTGAAACTACTTGTGAATATATATACCTTGATACCTCTTTTTTATTTTATTAGTTTTGATTTAAAATTTTCTTTGGATTGTACTTCGTTCTTTTTTCATTTCCTTTGGAAACAATAAAGCGTGGTGACGAGTTTCACTAAAATATGAGCTGAGCCAATCCAATGGCTTCGGTCTCAAACTTTTAGATTTTGAAGATATTTCAACAGCAAATAAAAAACCTGAGAAAATCAATTTGAAATCAGCAAAAGTTTGTATCTTTATTTGGGAAGTTGTTGGGGACGATTTGAAATCAGTGGAAGGAAATGATGCTGAAATAGTTCAGATACAACGAGACAATTGTTAAAAATAGGTGAATGGAAAAAGAATGCAATAAAACATTTTTTTGTAAGCAAGATGTATTAATAAAGAACAAAAGTTCTAGGATCTCGAGTACAAAAAGAGCGAAAGAACCAAAAAGAGAAAATTACCCACTGATTTCTACCTAACTTAAGTAATACAATGGGTTATTGCTAAATTCATAAAAGTTACAATTGGGTTGTATAATTTTCCCGATATATGACCACCTCTAAACAAGTGCTTTGCATCCCCAAACCACATCTCTCGCATTCCAAGAAGAGTTGTTAAAAATAATATCATTCCTACAAAATCAAAGAAACCAAACAATAGCCATCCAAACGACACCCGCCTTTCCTTGTTTGACTTGATTAAAAAGACAATAGGACCACCAAAACCGAAAGCTTTTTTTGAAATCAAACGAGATATGATATATCAGTCCTATCCACTCGGCCATTTCCTTCCAAACGATAACGACATTACGACAAGAAAAAAAGAATGGGACGAAGATTCTCCTACCTTAACACAAAAAACACAAGAAAGATTCGAAGAAGAATTAAGAATACCTCTAATGAAAATCGAATCTCTAGTTGGAATTTTGTTAATAAGACATCTACATCCAAAAGCTCTCACTTTAAGAGGAACTTTCACCTTCCAAATATTGGAGAAAACAAAGTCGAAGTGATTCGTCGCACCGAACAAAATGAAACGCTTACATAAAGCCTTATAGCAAGAAGACAACGAAAAATATTTTGTCTCCCGTGTGCAACCAAGTCGCTGAATCTGTGCTGGTAGAAGACAAAATAGGCGCGGGCAGCAGCAACAGTAGGTTGTTGACAACCGCGATACAACCCGAATTAATCAGGTTCGAAATGCCAAGGTCTCCCTAATGCCAAACTCCTTCAATCCAACCTCTCATACCTCCAATCGAAGCATCCTGCAAAAGAGACAAAGCATAGAGATCTGGAAAAATATGCTTTATAATTCCCGCGTCCAACCATTGAGCAAGCCAAAAAGAAATAGAGTAACCGAAGCCAACCCGAAATTTACAAGACTTAGCAAAAAACTCTTCCAATAGCTTTTCCCCAACGAAAGGATATCCGGCCACCATACCGATCTACTCCTATTCTTCACAAAATTATTTACTCCAAACGCAGCCCATAATTTAACACCAGCATATGTAGCCTTCAACATTCGAAACCACAAAGAAATCGAGGCTACTAAAATTCTTCAATTCCACTTCAATATAACCGCATTGTTGGTTGAAAATAGAGATTTCGTGGGTTGCAACGTGAATGGAAAATGTTTTATTGATATTCTTCAATATGCGGACGATACTTTATTGGTAGGAGATGGGAGTTGGAATCATCTTTGGGCGATAAAGGCGGTTTTGAGAGGCTTTGAATTGGTGTTGGGGTTAGGTATAAATTATCACAAGATTAAGCTCATTGGTATCAACATTAATCCGCATTTTTTGGGTGTGACAACTTCTTTTCTTTCTTGTAGGACAGAGGCTAAAGAGTTCAAATTCCTCTGTATTTTTATTGGTTCTAATCCTAGAAGAGTCTCTTCTTAGAGGCCTATTTTGAAAAACATTAAGAGGAGATTGAACTCTTGGAAAGAGAGAACTACTCTTTTAAAATTGGTTATGAGTAGTTTGGTAATTTTCACTCTATCTTTTTAAAAAGTCCCTAAAAAGATTATTGTGGAGATTAATAAGATGCAAAGCAATTTTTTGTGGGTAGGTGGGAAGAGTGGTCTTGGTATTAGAAGATTGCAATAAAACATTATAAAAAAAGTGTAGTAACTAATAACTCAAAGTCAGGGCCGGCCCTGTGCATGTGCAGGAAATGCTACAGCACAGGGCCCCAGATTTTAGGGGCCCCAAAATTTTAAAAGGTCCAATTTTTTCATAAATATTAATTGAAATAAATAAAATGTTATGATAAAAATTGAAAATTTCTTTGCCAACCTCCCTACCTTCTAGTCCACCTCTGGTGAAAACTCCATACTACCCCTGACTTCGGAAATGAACTTCGGAAATGCAAGGAAAAAGGTGGTTTCGGAGATGCATCTCCGAAAACGCCTTTTTTTTTAAAAAAATTGTCTTATTTCGGAAGTTCATTTCCGAAAACAGCATTTCGGAAATGAACTTCCGAAATACTACGCGTTTTGCAGATTTATCAAAACACTCCCCCTCCCCAAACATTTTACCCTAATTCAAATCAAAACACAACCCCTCTTCAAATTTTCTGCAAAAAGCAAGTGTAAGATCAAAGAGATTGCCCAGATCTTCTTCCAATCTCAACCAAACTCATCATCAAACACTAATTGGTAAGTTTATCATTGTTTTTTCAAGTTTTAGATCTATTTTAATAAACTCTATTAAGGTGTTTAGAAACTGAAAAAATCACATTAAGATAGGTTAGTACTGATATTAGGATGTTTAGTAGGCATAAAAATAGTTTTGGTGTAGGTTTTTTGGGTCTTCCATTGGAGGTTGCAGAGAAGCTCTGCGCAGGGGTGTTTCGGAAGTTCATTTCCGAAAACACCTCCATCCTAGTTTTCGGAAATGAACTTCCGAACTGTATCAGAAGTGCATTTTTTTTGTTTTTTATTTTGTCTCGCATATTAATCGATTTCGATTGTTTACAGGAACATGTCAGGCAACCAACCAGCACGCATCAAACAGGGTAGAGAGACCCAGACTGCGTCGGCTAGACGCGAGCGGGCGGCGGCGCAGCTGGCGTCGACACAGGGACGGGGGCGTGGCCGGGGACGCCGTGTGCGAGTACCCGAAGAGGTGGGAGAGGGTACCTCTTCATCTGGATCTAGGAGTCGGCTGGCTCGAGTATCTTCTTCCCGCCAGCGAGAGGAGGAGGAGGTGTCAGTGCCATACCACGAGCCGGAGGGTGTACCGGATGTTGACCCTCCAGCCGGGGAGGAGGATGAGCAGGAGGACGGCTATCCGGGAGGGCCCTTTGACACTTCCGTGCTGATTCACTACCACGATCACGTCGCTCGGCGGATCTGGGAGGGAGAGGTAGTTTTTTTAATTTAACCGTTTATTTGTCACCATTTTTTATAATTTAACCGTTTATTTGTCGCTTATTTAATATATGTCGCTTATTTAATATATGTCGCTTATTTCTTTTTTTTTTGTAACAGGAGAGAGAGCCGCTGAAAATTGTCAACCACGCCCGCAAGATTTTTAGTCTGTTTAAACCAGCAGCTGAGTGGTTTAACGACCATGTGCGAGGTTCAGGGCTCAGCGGACTCTGCATGACGGGGTACACTGTAACACCCCTTTTTACCCCATAAATAATAAGCATATAATCAGAGAATAAGCATGCATATAATTAAAAGGGGCGTCACATCGACGTTTTCAAAAACTAAAAGCTTTTAAAAACCGGTAACATTTATCCACAAAATACAATACACCTGGTCATTTCAAATAACACCTGACATATAATCATAATTCATCCAGAATATGCATTAACAGCGGAAAGTAATACTCATGTGTTTCATATAAATGATACATGTCCCATACCATGATCATATCCCCATAAACAACTCATAAGATAACCATAATCATAATATTTGGCTTAAAGCCTCTCAACAAAAAGTAACCAATTAAACAGGTTCACAAGTTATAACAAAATACATAAACAATTAGAACATGAGTTCAACGTCTAAGCTACCCAGTGTTACATGACCAGAGCATTGACTCGCTACTTAATTACCAAGCAAACTCAGAAGAAACTCCGACTAGGTCACACGCAAGCTACTAATCGTCAAACCTGCATGTCGCCAAATGAGGGCAACATTAAAACAGAAGGGTGAGAATACGAACCATTATGAAGAAAGTATAATAAGATACAATGGTTAAATCAACAATTCAAGTAATTAATCACACTATGTATAACCATGTAGATAATAATAATTGATCCATATTTCACATGTTATCAAGTATACAACAAGTATAAAGAGTATAATATTTCAATTCCAATATTATATTCTCAATTACGCACACAACCATAATTATCACATATTGTAATACGGTGAACTGACTTTTATATCGAAATGTCGCGGTTAGCAAGAGTCGCCACCGACTTTTATTTTATCCAATTTTAGGAAAGGCTAAAAGAACAGAAAAAGACATTTTGAAAAGATTTGAGTTCGGGGGGTAAGTTATACAAAGGGAAGGTGTAAGGCACCCTTTGCATCCATGGTTATCCATGGGCTCTTAATTGCTTAGCTCACTTTGTTTGAAATGTTTGAAATGTTTGAATTATTTGAAAAGATTTTCGAAGAAGAACTTTAGCTTGTAAATAAGCGTAGTCTTTTTGAATTTGATTTGGAAAGAGTGGGAAAAGAGTTTTGAATTTAGAGCAAGCAATTAATAGCAACTACCCTAAGTTAGAAAAATTGTTCTTTTAGCTTTCGGGTGAAAGGGTCTATCCATACCATAAAAGGGCAGGAAGTTTTTCAATTGGATGTGAAGGGTCATCGAGAGTAATCATTCGCCATAAGACTGTCCCATGCCATAAAGAGGGCAAGTAGTCTAAGGGAAGGATATAATAGTCATTAATCTTTTTAGGCAACAGGCGAGGATACCTTAGCAATGGGGACAAATCATCATTTACCGAGGCAACGTCGAGGGACAAAAGTTATGATGAATGAACTGAGGGCAACATTTGCTTTGGGTATCCTCGGAATCGAGGGACTTTGACTATTTAGCATACTTAGAGGCAGCAGGCAACAAGGCAACAAAAGAGGTTACCCTAAAGGTGAGTGTGTGCACCAATCACGTGGTTCAATTCAGTGGTATTTATCTTGTAAATTAGTGATCTATATTCAGTTCATGGTTTGCACTCCCTAATTTACTAACCACGGCAATTAATATTATACAGAAATTTTAAAACAGTTTATGAGTACGGAAAGTAAAATGCGGAAAGTAAAGCCCTAATTATTATTACATAAAAAAAACCTTGCGACCTATACATAATTTCTAGAATAAATAATAAAAGCGAAATTTAAATTTTAAAAATAAATAATTAAAATTAAAGACAAAAATTTAAATAGAGATAGAAATCAAAATAAAGTGCAGGAATTTAAATAAAAGCAAAACTTTAAATAAATAAACAAGTTTCACCCCAAGGCTGAGAATTAGCACAAACATGCGACAATCATAGAATATGAGGTGAGAAGAGAATGCGCGTTTGAAGAAAATAAGGGTTAGAGGTTTTTATGTTGATAAACCCTAAATTTTGAAGGTTAGCCTAATGGGTAAAATAAACCTACAGGGTTACAAACCTAAACCAATGTTAATGGACAACACTTACCAAGACGTTTTTGAGGTTTTCTATGGTTTTTTATTTAAAACTAAATCTAAATTATCTAATTCATTAAAATTGTTTTAAACTAAAATTAATCCTAATTTTAATTATTTCATGACTAAATGATTAATTATACTAATTTTACAGCCTAGGTAATTTAATTATTAGATTGTTTAGCTAAAGAAAGAACCTAATTATATAATTAATTAAATTAAACTAATTGATTGCTTAACCTAATCTAAATTAATTATTATGAAGTTAGACTAATCCTATCTACACTCATAACAAACACACGTAAAAACCAATGATGAGAAGCATGGGGGAATTGCACCCCTTTTAACCTTGTTTCTCCCTTTTTCAATAAAACCTGTGGCCTAATTAAACGGCGACACGTGGCAGGAGGATAAAACAACAAAAATAAATAAAAACAATGAATACTAACCGAAAGAGATAAAGTCAGTCTTATCCTTCTCCATTCTTTACCCATTTTTCTTCTCATCTCCTCTTATGCTAAGCTTTCTCTTTCTCAACTTTTCCTCCATTTTTATGACTATTGTTCTACAAATCAAAAACACCAGCAAACAAATAGAAAAAATAGTAGTATAGAACAAGTAGAAAATAGTAGTAAATAAGTGATTCAAAGATAAAAACACAGAAGGGAGATACTTAGCTTGTGTTGGAGCTGTATTGCAAATGGGACGGTGAGGATTCACGAAGCTTCATGCGGCGGAGGTCGATCGAAAGGGAGCGGTCTGGAAGATGGTTGCTGTTGTTCTTCGTGTCTGGGACAAGTGCTTCCGTACGCTTTCGTCCGGTGGTGCAGGTCGGTGTGAATCCGGCGAGGGACGACGCCGTTAGGTTGTGGAGCGGCGGTTGGAGAGCGATGTTGCTTTGACGCTGCAAGTTCATAAAAAACGCTTCTGTTTCGGAGATTAGCTTTGCGTTAATGATTCCCGATGATGGACTGAGAGGAGGAACCGTGTTTGTTATCGGATGGAGCCGAGCGTGGAGTTTGCCGGTGCTGAGTCACGGATCTACGAGTGATGAGATACGGTGGTGGTGGGTCTACGGGTTGAACCGTCGCGGTGTTACTGGCTTGTTGGTGGTTGTTGCTTCACATGAGTTTCTGCAAAAAAAACGTAAAAACAAAACTTACACAATGTTATGTAATTGGGTTGAGATGCTGGATTGCGATTTCGTTGTCGTGGCTGCGGTGGTTTCGCGTATGCGTTGATGGTGAAGACGTGTTGCGGGCGAGCGTAAATGTTGTCCCTGGAAAATCAAACTTAAGAAAAATAATAAAAAAAAAATTTATTGTTAGTGTTAGATTAGTGAAATAAAATTTTACTGTAACTACGATAATTTGTTGAAGGTAATTTATAAAGGTAAAGAAATTTTGGGTGAGAAGATTATGCAGGTTGATGAGTTTTGAATTGGTTGCTTTGAGAAGAAGAAAAAAAAACTATGAGATTACATCGAAAAAATAAGAGTTGATGGGTGTTTGTACGTGAATGGTTAGCAAAAAAGCTAGACTGAAAAGGGTTTATCATTGTTAGAGAATAAGGGTTTTTTGTTGGTATATATAGTAGTAAGATTAGGTTAAATAAGAAATATGGATCATAATTAAAACAACCGAAAGCCCAAAGATTAAAATAAAAGGAATAACAAACATTAAAATAAAGATATTCAAAATTTAAACAATAAAAAATCTCTTTTTGTGAAAATGAAATTAATAGTAAATAAATAAAAGAAAAAATAGAATGTCAGTAAATGGGATTTGAGCCTGAGACCTCTCACCTGCAAGCCTTACCTTTTTACCAATCATGCCAACTTATTTATTCGAAACTGAATGGTATTTGAAAATATATGAATGTCATGAAAATATTTGTTATTTAAAAGATACGAATAGTTTAAAATAAACCATCATATATTTTAAATAAGCAAGATTAATTAATGTCAATGTGTCAGTAACAATAGACCAAAAATCTTCGTAAAGACCAAAATAATGCGGGCAAATTTTGGGGTATGACAGCTGCCCCTGTTCAATTATCTTAAACCTGAAGATGTAGAGTGGTTTGTATGGCAGTCGATATCTGAAGGTGGAAGATGATTGAACACTAGAATACCAAGAAATTTGCCCTAGCTGAAGTAGGGACTTTTTTCGGAGATGGGCTTGAAGATATCATCCAGGTGTTTGGAGAAGATGTATGAGAAGCAGTTGTTTGAGTGTTTGATCGTTACGGAACTGCTTTTAGATTTTGAAAAGTTGATTGTTTAAGGAATCGTCTGAGATATCGACTTAAATCTGAAGGTAGATCGTTAAGGAACCGTCCAAGGTATCGACTTAGATCTTAAAGGTAGGTTGTTAAGGAACCGTCCAAGGTATCGACTTAACTCTGAAGGTGGATCATTAAGGAACCGTCCAAGGTATCGACTTAACTCCAAAGGCAGATCATTAAGGAACCGTCCAAGGTATCGACTTAGATCTGTGGGTATATTGTTAAGGAACCGTCCAAGGTATCGACTTAACTCTGAAGGTGGATCATTAAGGAACCGTCCAAGGTATCGACTTAACTCCAAAGGCAGATCATTAAGGAACCGTCCAAGGTATCGACTTAGATCTGTGGGTATATTGTTAAGGAACCGTCCAAGGTATCGACTTAACTCTGAAGGTGGATCATTAAGGAACCGTCCAAGGTATCGACTTAACTCCAAAGGCAGATCATTAAGGAACCGTCCAAGGTATCGACTTAGATCTGTGGGTATATTGTTAAGGAACCGTCCAAGGTATCGACTTAACTCTGAAGGTGGATCATTAAGGAACCGTCCAAGGTATCGACTTAACTCCAAAGGCAGATCATTAAGGAACCGTCTGAGGTATCGACTTAGATCTGAAGGTGGATAATGTTTATTTGACTGCAGCAGTAACCTGAAAAAGGTAAAGTTAGTTTTTTTTATGCCATGTCATGATGCATGTAATGCGTTTATGTAACGGGATTCTCAAAATAAATGAGAACCTCGCATGTTATGTATGCACTTGTATGCTTTATGTATTATGTATGAACGAGTATGCAATTGTATGAATATGTTTATGGCATGTGATATGTGAATATGATTTATGTTGTCTTGATTGAGAAAATAAGTCCCTGTATCCTTGTGATTTTATTGTCCGATCTTGTCTTGAAGATGCTCAGCTGGGGATTTATGGTTTCTGCTTGGGGATGATCAGTAACTTGATGTACCCTGATTTAGAGATATTAATAAACCATGTTGGAGAAGAGCAACATGTTGGATGACCGACAGTGTTGAAGATGTAAACTCTGTTGGGGATCCATATCTTTGTCGGGACGAGAACTTTTGAAGATGTCTTCTTAATGATTACTCTGTGGGGATATGATCTTGTGAACCCGGCTCTGTGGGGAGATGTGGGTGTATTGAAAATTGCCTCCAGTATTATAGTAACTACCATTTGATTTAGGACACGCCACTGAGTTTTGATCAAGATGTCGAACTGGACTTGTATAGATTTGCCCCAGTTAGCAGGAACTTCGGAAAGATTCGCCTCGCGAGGACTTTATGAGATGTACACTATGGGCGATATGCCCCCAGTAATCATAGGCTAAAGCCAATATCCCATGTTGATTGGGGAGTAGCTTTAGATATACTCGGATGCATGCCCCTGATTGTTCGAGCATCCATGAGAGATTCTCGGAATCTTGACTTGATTTCCCCATATTGATCGGGAAATAGTTTGAAATCCACCTGGGATGTATGCCTTTGATTGTTTGGCATTTGAGAGATTCTTCGAATCTCGACTTGATTTCCCCATATTGATCGGCCAAAACGTGTCATGCCCCTTGCATGCGTAGGAGACATTGCTTCTTGGAGTAATCTGTGTTGGTCGGGATAACTTTGAGTCATTAGCCATACCCTGTGCAAATTCATTCTGATGCTAACATTTGAAATTATGTAGCAAAATATGTTTAATAATGAATTCATGAAATGCAATGCATACGTCTGTCTTGAGTTTTTGAAAACATTTAAAACAAGAGATGTAACAACATGATATTTGTAAAAACATGATATTTATAACAACATGCCATTTGTAAAAACGTGACATCAACTCGGCACTTATGGCAAACCTTAAGGAGTCAGGATACCCTTTTGGTGACAGTATGTTTTCGAACTAACCATGCTTCAATTAGGACTTTCAAGGGTTGTAACGTGGCTTGGTTCACGGTTTAAGAAACAAAGGATAAAGGCTCAAAATTTGATTGTACCCACCCCTCTTCGTGATGATCTTCAATCCTAAGCTCAGTTGATTCGACTTATGCATTCAGGTTCCAAGAGACTTTTGGATTTGCACCTTTGATAATGATGATGGTTCACAAGCAGAGAGAACTTTTGAGATGGCAGTCACTTCTTCCTTTTGGTAGTCACAACTTTGAGTTGTTCAAAAATCTATTGACTTCTCTTTTTTCCATCCTTTTGATATCCCTAACTTTTGCCTGAACTGTCTATTTTGAGTTTACAGTCAACGGGATGCCTTGATTTTTGCCTAAGTCTTCTTTTTTTGATTTTTGACTTAGCAGGCTTTTCCTTGTATATATGTTTTTCATTTTTTTTCTTTTGAAAGATATTGACTGCCTTGCTTTAATGATTAGTGAACCATCATTGGCTTTTGATTGATGTCTCCAACACTTCTATGATGTGTGCGGATGAACGTTTGTGGTTGAAACCTTTGTTGAAAGGTGTACTGAATGATTCTCTTAAAATAGAATGCACAGCCAAATTAACTGAGAACTACCCTGCCCCAGGTTATGATCAAGGGTTTTAATTAGTACAAGAAAGAAACTTCTACTTCTTAGGCTCGAAGGGGTTGACGAGGGATGAACATCCTTATATCTCCACTGTTTAGGAATTGAAATAATGCCTGTACATCGTCAGCATAGTCCACTCAAAAGTATACTGTATGAGATTGCGGTATCTTTTCGTCATCCTCCCTCAAAAGGTATACAACTTTAGCAGGAGTTGAATATCATAAAACATATGCACAGTAAAGACGTAATTTAAAATGAGTGATAGCGAAATAATTAATTCAAGACAAACATATGTAATGCACTGATGATGATTATTAAAACAGATAATGTCTATCATGAGTCAAATGTTTAAACAAACAGAAAAGAAACTTGCAAATGAAAGTAGATCTAATGATCCAAAAGTTTGCCCGTCTAGACATCAGTCATTCTTGTCATGACTAGGCATAGGATCAGTGATCATCCCAGGAGTTTTCAGGAGGGTTGAATTTGATTTCCCCGTTATCGATTAGATCTTGGATATTATCCCTCAACGTCCAGCAATTGTTTTTGTAATGTCCAGGAATGTTGGAATGATACGCGCACCTCGCATTGAGTTTATATCCAGAGGTGTTAAAATTTTTAAGAGCATCCCTCAGAGTAATCAATCTGGTCCTCAACAGATGTTGTAATGTTTGAGCCAACGACATATTGATTTTGGTGAATTGACGCCTAGGTGCATCTGGCTTACGTCGTTGTTGTGGAACTGGTATAGAGATTCAGAATATCTGGGGTTCGAGCTTCCGGAATGTATATCTGATTGGAATGTTTCAGAAGTCTGGGGGTCAAGCTTCCAGAATGTTCATCTGATAGAGATTGATTTGTTGATGGTATCTGTCTGACCAGTTGGTCGACCTGAAAGGAAAAGTTAGTTCTATGTGATGTTATGAATGCAAATGCAATCTTTTCAAGGATCTTTAGGAATTTAGTTAGCAACATTAGAAAATGGTTTGGTCGCGTCTTTGTCTGAAGAATTCTGACTTTTGTCTTTGAATGTCTTTCTTTGAGAATCAAGCTCACCATATCCAATGGGTCATAGCCTCTGATTCGGGCTACTCTGAATTTGAAGGTATATGGCTAGAGGAAAATAAATCCTCTTGCCCCTTGATAGGTGTAGAGTCTCTGAATAGGAAGGTATGTGGCCAGAGGAAAATAAATCCTTTTGTCCCTTGATTAGGAATTCGGTCCTTGATAAGAGTACCTGAAATTGTGCGCCCTAAATTCCTAAGATCCTTGAAAGGGTTTGTTAAATCATGTTATGCTTATGATGTCATGATGTTATGCAATGCACCAGGCAACGCGTAAGATAGTAAGGGCAAACAAGTCCTTTAACAAAACCTGCAAGGAAACAAAGGTTAGTAGCAAACACAACCAAGTCACACAAGTGCCCTTAGGTTTAAAGGCTTGCGTGAAGTTTGTAGGTAAGTACCCTCCCCACTGAAGTTGAGTTGGTTCAACCTGTCCTATATAAAGATCGGGTTCTAGGGAGCTCATATCATTGACCTTTCTCGAAGGCGCTTATCTCAGTTCGGCAATCGAATCACCAACCAAGAAGGTCCTGAAAGTCCAGTCCATATGAGTGTAGCTTCGAGTATCAACCAACTTCAGTCGGAACCAAAGCCATCCACCTCGCTACTTTCTAATAGGCCAAAGTCAAGTTCGACTAGGGTTCTAAGGGCAAATTAGTGCTTAATGACACCACGCAGCAGCCAAGTGTTTCCTCAAGTCGGATCCCAAGGAACACCAGGACAAACCAAGGTGTCACACTAACGATGGCCACCATATCAACCACATCAGTATACGCTGTGCAGTCTCCTTTGTCTCATGCCATTTACCTAAGGTTCTCAGATCCGGGTTAGGATCTTTCACACAAGTAAATACCCAAAACAACCTTTGAAATATAAAGCAGACAAATCAAACAATTAAAGTGAATCCTAAACTCTAAGGTAACCCCTCTTTTAATCGAAAGCATCCCCAGCAGAGTCGCCAGTTCTGTAATACGGTGAACTGACTTTTATATCGAAATGTCGCGGTTAGCAAGAGTCGCCACCGACTTTTATTTTATCCAATTTTAGGAAAGGCTAAAAGAACAGAAAAAGACCTTTTGAAAAGATTTGAGTTCGGGGGGTAAGTTATACAAAGGGAAGGTGTAAGGCACTCTTTGCATCCATGGTTATCCATGGGCTCTTAATTGCTTAGCTCACTTTGTTTGAAATGTTTGAAATGTTTGAATTGTTTGAAAAGATTTTCGAAGAAGAACTTTAGCTTGTAAATAAGCGTAGTCTTTTTGAATTTGATTTGGAAAGAGTGGGAAAAGAGTTTTGAATTTAGAGCAAGCAATTAATAGCAACTACCCTAAGTTAGAAAAATTGTTCTTTTAGCTTTCGGGTGAAAGGGTCTATCCATACCATAAAAGGGCAGGAAGTCTTTCAATTGGATGTGAAGGGTCATCGAGAGTAATCATTCGCCATAAGACTGTCCCATGCCATAAAGAGGGCAAGTAGTCTAAGGGAAGGATATAATAGTCATTAATCTTTTTAGGCAACAGGCGAGGATACCTTAGCAATGGGGACAAATCATCATTTACCGAGGCAACGTCGAGGGACAAAAGTTATGATGAATGAACTGAGGGCAACATTTGCTTTGGGTATCCTCGGAATCGAGGGACTTTGACTATTTAGCATACTTAGAGGCAGCAAGCAACAAGGCAACAAAAGAGGTTACCCTAAAGGTGAGTGTGTGCACCAATCACGTGGTTCAATTCAGTGGTATTTATCTTGTAAATTAGTGATCTATATTCAGTTCATGGTTTGCACTCCCTAATTTACTAACCACGGCAATTAATATTATACAGAAATTTTAAAACAGTTTATGAGTACGGAAAGTAAAATGCGGAAAGTAAAGCCCTAATTATTATTACATAAAAAAAACCTTGCGACCTATACATAATTTCTAGAATAAATAATAAAAGCGAAATTTAAATTTTAAAAATAAATAATTAAAATTAAAGACAAAAATTTAAATAGAGATAGAAATCAAAATAAAGTGCAGGAATTTAAATAAAAGCAAAACTTTAAATAAATAAACAAGTTTCACCCCAAGGCTGAGAATTAGCACAAACATGCGACAATCATAGAATATGAGGTGAGAAGAGAATGCGCGTTTGAAGAAAATAAGGGTTAGAGGTTTTTATGTTGATAAACCCTAAATTTTGAAGGTTAGCCTAATGGGTAAAATAAACCTACAGGGTTACAAACCTAAACCAATGTTAATGGACAACACTTACCAAGACGTTTTTGAGGTTTTCTATGGTTTTTTATTTAAAACTAAATCTAAATTATCTAATTCATTAAAATTGTTTTAAACTAAAATTAATCCTAATTTTAATTATTTCATGACTAAATGATTAATTATACTAATTTTACAGCCTAGGTAATTTAATTATTAGATTGTTTAGCTAAAGAAAGAACCTAATTATATAATTAATTAAATTAAACTAATTGATTGCTTAACCTAATCTAAATTAATTATTATGAAGTTAGACTAATCCTATCTACACTCATAACAAACACACGTAAAAACCAATGATGAGAAGCATGGGGGAATTGCACCCCTTTTAACCTTGTTTCTCCCTTTTTCAATAAAACCTGTGGCCTAATTAAACGGCGACACGTGGCAGGAGGATAAAACAACAAAAATAAATAAAAACAATGAATACTAACCGAAAGAGATAAAGTCAGTCTTATCCTTCTCCATTCTTTACCCATTTTTCTTCTCATCTCCTCTTATGCTAAGCTTTCTCTTTCTCAACTTTTCCTCCATTTTTATGACTATTGTTCTACAAATCAAAAACACCAGCAAACAAATAGAAAAAATAGTAGTATAGAACAAGTAGAAAATAGTAGTAAATAAGTGATTCAAAGATAAAAACACAGAAGGGAGATACTTAGCTTGTGTTGGAGCTGTATTGCAAATGGGACGGTGAGGATTCACGAAGCTTCATGCGGCGGAGGTCGATCGAAAGGGAGCGGTCTGGAAGATGGTTGCTGTTGTTCTTCGTGTCTGGGACAAGTGCTTCCGTACGCTTTCGTCCGGTGGTGCAGGTCGGTGTGAATCCGGCGAGGGACGACGCCGTTAGGTTGTGGAGCGGCGGTTGGAGAGCGATGTTGCTTTGACGCTGCAAGTTCATAAAAAACGCTTCTGTTTCGGAGATTAGCTTTGCGTTAATGATTCCCGATGATGGACTGAGAGGAGGAACCGTGTTTGTTATCGGATGGAGCCGAGCGTGGAGTTTGCCGGTGCTGAGTCACGGATCTACGAGTGATGAGATACGGTGGTGGTGGGTCTACGGGTTGAACCGTCGCGGTGTTACTGCCTTGTTGGTGGTTGTTGCTTCACCTGAGTTTCTGCAAAAAAAAACAAAAAAACAAAACTTACACAATGTTATGTAATTGGGTTGAGATGCTGGATTGCGATTCCGTTGTCGTGGCTGCGGTGGTTTCGCGTATGCGTTGATGGTGAAGACGTGTTGCGGGCGAGCGTAGTTGTTGTCCCTGGAAAATCAAACTTAAGAAAAATAATAAAAAAAAATTTATTGTTAGTGTTAGATTAGTGAAATAAAATTTTACTGTAACTACGATAATTTGTTGAAGGTAATTTATAAAGGTAAAGAAATTTTGGGTGAGAAGATTATGCAGGTGGATGAGTTTTGAATTGGTTGCTTTGAGAAGAAGAAAAAAAACTATGAGATTACATCGAAAAAATAAGAGTTGATGGGTGTTTGTACGTGAATGGTTAGCAAAAAAGCTAGACTGAAAAGGGTTTATCATTGTTAGAGAATAAGGGTTTTTTGTTGGTATATATAGTAGTAAGATTATGTTAAATAAGAAATATGGATCATAATTAAAACAACCGAAAGCCCAAAGATTAAAATAAAAGGAATAACAAACATTAAAATAAAGATATTCAAAATTTAAACAATAAAAAGTCTCTTTTTGTGAAAATGAAATTAATAGTAAATAAATAAAAGAAAAAATAAAATGTCAGTAAATGGGATTTGAGCCTGAGACCTCTCACCTGCAAGCCTTACCTTTTTACCAATCATGCCAACTTATTTATTCGAAACTGAATGGTATTTGAAAATATATGAATGTCATGAAAATATTTTTTATTTAAAAGATACGAATAGTTTAAAATAAACCATCATATATTTTAAATAAGCAAGATTAATTAATGTCAATGTGTCAGTAACAATAGACCAAAAATCTTCGTAAAGACCAAAATAATGCGGGCAAATTTTGGGGTATGACACATATTCACACATTTAATCAAATATGCATTCAAACATCACTCATTTCAATTATCAAGCTCATACACACATCACAACTACATCAACTTCACATAATCAATTATCGCATAATTCTAATGTGACTCAATGCAAGATATGTGACGCTATGCATGTGGTACCGCAATGTGAACCCAACGTTTCACCGCTTTCCGATTCAATATCTAGAATCCAAGCCACGCTTCCGATCCGGACAAGACCAAAGCCCACCAAAATGTAAACGTATAGTTTACCGCTTCCGATTCACTCTAGAATCTAAGCCTCGCTTTTGTTTCAAAGCAAACCACCTTTGTTTCAAGGCACACCATGATATGAATGTATGTACAATGTTAATCAAACATATGCAATTAAGATCATCTCTACCATCTTAATATTTAGCATATCACAATAATTCACTCTATGAATTATCCATAATATTGTACACAACATTCTCAACACATACATATCATTCACATATAAAAGGCCAATTAATCAACTACGATTCACAAAATCCAATTAACACTAGTATCCATACTATCTCATGTCAATTCACATTTATCACCTATATATGAATATACACATTATCAAAACAACATCATTGGCATGACAATATATTATTCTCAACATAAATATTCGAGCCAAAAACCCAATTACGGATAATTCTCAAAATACCGTAATTTACCGATAAATCGAATAAGTTATCCAAGTCCAAACATAATCTGATTAAATAGACTCATCGCAATTAATTCAATTATTACTTTAACAAATTAATATCAAACTATATTAATTTAATTAACTTCTATTTCTATTCCATTTCCACTTCTAGCATTCTATTGCTCAAGACCATTTTTATTGAAAAGAATATCGCGCTAGCTTTCTAACGCTTCGAATGGGAACTCAAATGGAGACATGGTTCAAAAGTTATAATTTTGTGAAGTTTCAACGAGAATGCAAACACCGACATCACAAACTGATAATTATAAACATGTCAGAATTACGCAAACAATTAAAAATAAGACTCTTAATAACTCAAAACAACTCTGACAACTTTATTGCCAACTCTAACAACTCTATTGACAACTCTAACGACTCTATTGAAAACTCTAACGAAATCGAAACTATTTTAAATCAGTCAATTAATCCAAATAATTATATCTAACTCAAAACTCCTAAAATTAATTATACTTAATAATACTAAGTCATTATTATTAATTATATTAATACTATTTAATCATAATATTATCATTTAAATAAAACAAATACATTAATATTAGATACAAGCATAGCCGTAGTGTATTACGAAAACAATTATCACTGGTTATTTGATTGTCGAAACAAGTTTAGTTGTTATTCAACAAGTCAATGGTTATTAAAACAGAATCCACTTATTATTAAATTGAATAACACATTATAGAAATCAAACAAAGTGCAAGCAATCAATATTATATTTTTAAGTATCAGTACCATTATTATAATGAGGTTGCTACTGTACATACTTGAGAATGAATTGAAACATGCATGAATCTATGAATGAATTCCGCTACAGTAATTTGCTGTGAGTCTCCATTCAATTCTTAAGTGGACCACATGGTAAGTAAAACAAGCTAAAATATAAAATTGGATTCTCAACCATATCTCAATTTCACCAATTTACCAATTCCAAACACAACTATTTATCACATATCAAAGATTACTCATTAAAAACCTAGCAATTTCAAAACCATAAAATTAGGAATTTCAACCTAAACATGTTTCTACCCATTGACCCAATCATACTAACCCATAATAATAGGGATTCTCCCCCTTACCTCTTTGATTTCTCCTCCAAACTCTAGCTTTTGCTCTTCTCCTCTCTTAGCCTCCTTTCTCCTCTTCCTCTTCTCTTGAAATGAATAAAGGTTATGGTGTCTCTAACTCTCTCTAAACCCTTACTATATTATTCATATTGGGCTTAACCCACATAATTCCACTTCTAATTAAATAGGCCCAATTCAATAAAATAGAGTAGTTCAATAAATAATTATGCTACAACAAATAATATTATTACCCTTAATATTATTTTTCGAATAATCCAATTAAATCCGACTTTATCTTAAGTAAATAAAATCCAATAATAATGTTATTTCTAATATTATTTCTCCAACATATTTCACTTTATTAATTCTTTGATTAACCGAATAAATCTCAACTTTACTTAATAATCCAAACATGTTTTCTCACTAACACCGACGATCCAATTACTTATCAAACTTCGTCCAAATTAAATAAATTCTTATTTTAATTTAATTAGCCAATTAATTAAATTCGGGCTGTTACATACACCACCATCAGCACCGGCATGTAGGGGGCATTTGTGGAGCGCTGGCACAAGGAGACGTCCTCTTTCCACTTGCCGGTTGGGGAGATGACGATCACCTTGCATGACGTGCAGTGTCTTCTCCACCTGCCGATTAGGGGGCCGCTGTTGCACCACTCCAAGATCCAGAGGGTCGAGGCCATTGAGTGGATGACGCTCTATTTGGGCATGGAGCACGAGGTTGCTCACTTTGAGTGCGCCACGACTTTTGGGCCTCATATCTGGTTCACCACACTGAGCGCCTATTTCGAGCACCACTTGGTGTCGGCGGCCGAATCCGAGGATGCGGGTGACGAGCTGTTCACACACTATCACCGCGGCTGCGCTCTCCGGTGCTGGTACATGCATGTCGTAGGCGTTGCATGCTTTGTGGACAAGAGTGCCAGGTACGTCGACGTGACCTACCTCCGCTACTTCATGGACCTGGATACCGTTCACCAGTGGAACTGGGGGGCAGCTACTCTGGCATACCTCTACCAGAAGCTGGATGAGGCCTCCAACTGGAGAATGAGGCAGTTGGTCGGATCCTGCACACTACTTACGGTACGTTTTATTTTAACACATTATCGTATTTATTTATTTATTTATGTTTCGTATTTTTTTTAATACATTATCGTGTTTGTGTTTCAGAGCTGGATCATCTCCTACTTCTCCCGCATCCACGGCTTCCACATCGATCCTGCGTACGTTGACGCCATGCCCAGGGCCGCCAGATACGCTCTCTAGAGGGGGAACGATGCGGTGGGACCATATTGTTTGTACTTGGACCGCACGATGCACGACGACGTCACTTGGAGGCCGTTCGCCGACTACGCTCAGATTGTCCCCTTTGACGGCATTGCTTTATATTCAGGCTGGTTGGCATGCGGGACCGGCATCATGGTCCGGTATCTTCCTGAGCGGTGCATGCGTCAGTTCGGATTCGTGCAGCGGATACCCAGGTCACCCTTTGAGGCTGCTCCCGACAGAGTGACCCGAGTGCAGCTCACTGCCATATGGGCGGAGTGGCAGCAACATGTGGTACCGCAGGAGTACCGTCTCACTCGGGTCACACAGGACCGGCACAGTGAGGAGGGGTACGTCACATGGTTCTACCGGGTGTCCCATCCTCTGCTGAGACCCGACGTTCCCGGCGCTCCTAGGCCAGCACATAAGGAGATCCTGGAGAACCAGCAGGCCGAGGATGACCACGCCATTGATGTCATGCCGATCTGCCCGCGGATAGAGATGCTTGGGCGGGACGCATTGGATCGAGGTGTCGTTCATCAGGGCGGTCCAGAGGCAGTCGCCGTGATGGAGATGATCGTCACTGATGCGGGCCGTGCGGCGGGGTACAGGCGGCAGAGGAGGGCCTAGGGTGAGAGGGTTAGGCACACCCAGTAGTGGTCGGGTTTATTTATTTTTTGATATTCGGATTGTATCTTTCGCACAGTATTATTATTATTTTCGGTTTGTATATATTCTTTGGATTGGATTTATCATATTAGTATTTTCAGTTTATCTGTTGCTTATTTTATTTGGCGTTTGCGTTTAATTAAAATGCGAGACTGTTTAAGAAAAAACATAAAAAAAAAAATACAGTTTCTGCATAATTCGGAAGTTCATTTCCGAATTCACCCCCATGAGGTGTTTTCGGAAGTTCATCTCCGAAGACACCCCCCATGAGGTGTTTTCGGAGATGCACTTCCGAATTGTGGAAATTTTTTAAAAAAAAAAGCGCTTCGGAAGTTCATTTTCGAAGCAGGGGTATTTTGGGATTTTCGCTGGGGGTGACCCCCATAGGGAGGTGGCTAAAGAAATTTTCTAAAAATTCAATAAATCAAAAAATGCTATAATAAAAACTCAATACATATAAAAATTGTGATAGATCAAAATTCAAAATAATTTTAATTAAATATATTATTGATTAATACATAAATATAATTTTTAGGTGTTTTTTTTAATTATTATAATTATATTTATATTTTAAGTTTGGGCCCATTTTCAATATTAAAACGGGGCTTCTAAGTTGATCTGGCCGACCCTGCTCAGTATATGAATTAACATGTGGCCCCTTAACTAAAGGATTATTTTCGGATTATAAGGAAAAATTCTTTGTTGCAACTTCTTATCATTGCCTATTTATTATTCAAAATTTAGATGCACAAAGTAGATTAGATTCTCTATGAAATATTACGTGGAAAAAATAAAATAACAAGACTATTTTTTCTTACTTAAGAAAGACTTCATTGTAACCAATTGACAAAAATAAAGAGTGATTTAAGATAACATAATTGAACGTAGAACAAAGGAATCAATACAAACTAAAGGGATTGATCCAAAGGTAAACGTGCAAATTGTACGTCATTTATTTTTTGCTTAATAGAGAATCACGAGCAATCTTAGCATACTTCCTACAAAAATCCATAGCGGGTTCAGGCATATTTCTGATGTATGTTATTTGCATGACATCCTTATTCTCTATTGGTGCTTCCATCTTGAGCATCCAAGCAAGTGTTGCTGTAAAACTCTGCAGCTCTGAACAGAATTTACTGTCAAAAATTCTGGCATACTTCCACATCTTCCTTCTCTTTCCATTACAAGGAGTCAAGATACATTCATTCATTAAGGACCTTAATGCATTTAACTCTCTTTCATAAGTTTTTGAACGCCGCGTGTTTATCAAATCTTCACTCGAAATCTTATAAGCCTGTGAGACTTTTACAAAGAGCACGTAACAATGAAGTCCTGCATGACTTATATGGGTCCTATACAGAAAATCTTTTATCTTGTTTCCATTTGTTGATTCCTCCCCGGCATATAACAATGCATATAATGTATTCTGAATAATCGAGTTGGCGCCAAAAACTGACTTGATATATTGGGCTGTTTGCAACATTGGGTGAAAATTGTATACTCCCAAGGGTCTACGGTACAGACTCAGATAGCTTTCCCTCAGATTGGTTTTGATTTGAACATAATTTTCGGCATTTCTACTCAACATACGTAAATAACTAGCTGCTACAAAACAACAGGAGTTGGCTGTATTCAGCGTGACATCTTCGTTATCATCATCGGCTATAAATTCAACATCAGGTTCTACAGGAGGGTATACTGAAGTGTTGCTTAATTCTATTATTTTTCTGCTGTTAATGATATCAACGAGTTCTGGCTCTAACTCATCAAAAACATAGGCTCCGCCACCATCTCTTAGATTAAAAGCTAAGTTCATCAGCTTTCCAATGGTTTGTAAAGATACTTTGCTTCGAACCTCGATTAGAGTTTGAGCGGCAAATTGCAAGAGTTCTGCAGTATTCTTTATTCTATGCAATTCCACAATTGGCTTCTTTCCTGGTTGAAAGTCATTCCACACATGCATTGATACTCTCGGCTCTAACTCACCCAACTCCGGGAAGCGATATGCAATGGTTCTAGTACGTATGCTTTCCAGAACTGCAGCTTGAAATTCATAATAACCTGTTTGTTTATTGATCATCCTAACACGTGTTTTGGATGGATTAGCTTGCAGATCTTGTCCGGTTTCAGATGTCTCACCTAACATCATAGAGCTTGTCCGACTTCGTAATTTTTTCGACAAGTTGCTTGTTTCAGTCATGGTTAACGGAATCCTGAGCTTGTCCTACTTCTGTGAATGTTGCTGCAAAATTCAAAGAACTTATTCATTAGAAATATATATACATAAGAAAAAATAACTGCAAAAAAATGGGTTTACCTTGAGAACAAATCAAATCCCAAACAATAGAAAACTTGAAACCATATGTGTTCATCTCCGGCTTGTAGAAGAGAAACCATATAAGTAGCTGCTGATGATAGAGTTGGGAACTCCAACGGCCACTCCGCTTCTTCAAGTCGCATTACATAAAAGCTCGTGTATCCATGCAAAACGTTTCCTTTCCTTGCCCTTTCGTGATTGACCAAAACACTTCCCTGTAAAATCATATTTATTTCATATTCAACCTCATTTATTTCATACCCAATTTAACAGTTATATTATTTCTTTTAAAAAAAATTATACGTTTTTTTATTAATATTCATAATTAAATATTAAATAGATTATGGAATAATTATGATTATTGATTTTTTATATGGAAAGAATTAAATATAAAATTTACTAATTTCTTTTACTCAAAATTGATTACTCCCCCCATCTCATAATAAGTGTCTCATTTGCATTTTTTCTATCTCAAAATAAATGTCTCTTTAGAATATCAATGCAACATTTATTACTTTTTTCCACTACTATACCCCTATATATTAGCTTTCACGTTTTTCAACTACTCCACTACCTATAATAAATAAGGGTACTTTAGTAAATGATGTTAATTTTATCATTAAAATCAATACATTCAATCATTTTCTTAAGAACTGTGCAAAACTCAAATAAGACACTTATTATGAGACGGAGGGAGTAATAAATAACATGGTTTTTGCTCGTTTATAAAATCATAAAAGCATTTTGCAGACAGAGAGCGTGATTTGGGGGTTTAGGTCACTAGAATCCATATGTCCGGTGGTTATAGACGCCGCGAAGAGGGGTGGAACGAGGTGTCGAGGAAACAGTTTTTGAATTGGGTACCTTTGTGGGATTCTTTTCCTCTGGACAAGCGAAAGGTGGTGAATGGAAGCGTTAAGGTTGTTTCAGTTTACTTCTCCGAGTTCCCTGAAAAATGTTGTGCTAGGGACTTTTTTGAGCTCTTCGGATGTGTTGGTGAGGTGGTGGAGGTCTCGATAGCTCCGAGGAAGAACAAAATTGGTAAGAAGTTTGGTTTTGCTAGGTTTATTGAGGTGGAGGATGCGGACTTCTTGCGGTGAAATTGAACAATATTATGGAGGAAGGGAAGAAGATACACGCTAATCTTCTGAGACTCAACAGGTCTGGGACGGAGGGTGGATCGAATGGTCTGAAAGGAAGAAGCTTTTCGGGGTTTTTTTATTACAAGAAACAAGTCAATAGGAGGGAAGAACGCACTTTTGTCGGGTCGGGTACAAGGAAGGAGAGGATGTCTTTCACTGATGTTGTATCCAAGAAGAAGGTTGGGGCAGAGGAAGGTATGGTGGTCGGAATTCCATACACATTGAAGGAGCAAGATATGTCTCATTTTTTCAGAGCCAAGCTAGGTGAAGTTGTGATTTCAGGTTCCTCTTACGGACTGCAATCTGCCTTAGAATTGGAGGGGCATTTCAATATCTGTTTATCTATGTTAAGGCCTAATTTTGTTCTGATTGAAGAGTAAATTCTTGGTGCTCTGGCGTTTTTCCTTGACGATGTTAACTCTAACTAGAAGAAGTGGTTTAAGGAGATTACGGAGTGGAAGGAAGACGTTGTTGACATTGATAGATTGATGAGATTGAAGGTGTATGAGGTACCTTGTAGTGCGTGGCAAAACGATTTCTTTGTATCATTGGCGAATTCGTTCGGAACTTTCGTTAGTTTGGATGAAAGAGCTACTGCTGGTGAGGCTATTGATGTTGCGACGATCACGGTGAAGGTTCAAATTCGTTTCAATCTTCAGAAATCTGTTTCAGTGGTCATAAATGGAAAGACGACGATGTTGCACGTTTGTGAGGATGTCTCCTTTACGCAGACTTGTTCAGGTATTCCTTTATCTCAATCCTCGGGATCGACCTCTTCCGAATCTTTGGATTCAGATGAAGTTTGGTCGTGTGATAGTGTAACAGGTGAGACGGAAGACGAAGCAGAATGCGGAGACTCTATTGAAGAATTCTCGGATAAATAGTCGGATTCGGTGAAGAAGGTTAATGAATGTAGGGAGCAAAATCATCGTAATGAAGTCAGTGGGGCAAGGGCGGTTTTATCTAGCAGTTCTAGAAATTACAAGGGCCAGCCAAAGGATGTGATGGAAGGATCTTTTGACAGCAAGTTATTTGTTGTGGTGCCGCGGGTTGAGACATTTATTTCAGATCAAAATGAGATGTCAAAGGGGTCGACGGACGAGAAAGTGAAATGTTATTTAGCTACTCAAACTAGTCGGCGTGGAAAGAAGGTGAGATATCGGAAGATGGCGGATTTAGGTGGAAGAATGTGCAAGAGGCTTATAAGGGCAAAGAAGAAGAAGGTGCTAAGGAAGGGTAATTCTGTGCTGAGTCTTTATACTACAGAGTGTAATAACAAAGCTGATTTTTCTGGTTTAAAGCAAGGTGGCCAGGATGAGCAATTGGATCTTTCTGACATTCACAGAAACAATCAGAAACAATAGGAATTTCTACAAGGAGGTAATGGAAGAAAATTGTTGTCCGCAATAAAGGCGTTGGGTGTGGCCAAAAGTAGGGAGGAAAAAAGGAGTGTGTTCAACAAAATTGATAGTTTGGTGAAGGAGGAAAACTGTTTTAGAGTAGGTGTGAGGGAGAAGACTAATGGTTCAATATGATAATTGGTTCTCTTAATATAAGGGGGAGGAAACGCTCTAAAAAGAAAAAGAATAAGTTCCTTGATAATTAAAGGGGGAGCGGATGTCTTTATGATTCAAGAAACGAAGTTGTATTCTATGCAAGATTTTTGGGCTAAGAGTTTGTGGAGGAAATCTCATATCGGTTATTCTTACTCTAATTCTAACGACTTGTCGGGTGGTCCCATTACACTTTGGAAGGAAGGGTCGATGAAGGTTGTGTCTAGTTTCAAAAGGGATGGTTATTTGGGGATTAAAGTATTGTGGAAGGATTTTCTTTATTATATTGTGAATGTTTATTCACCTTGTTGTTTGAGAAAGAAGAAATAGTTATGGGCAAGATTGTTGGATCTAAAGAAGGCGTTTTCGGATGGGGAGTGGTTGATGGGTGGAGATTTAATGCCATTAAACATCGTAGTGAAAGGAAAGGGATAAGCATGTTTGTTAATGATAATGAGAGCAATTTTTTGCGGATTTTATAGGGGAAAGTGGTTTGGTGGATATTCCTTGCAAAGGAAAGAAATTTTCTTGGTATAGCAGAGATGGGAAGTCAATGAGTCGGATTTATCATTTTATCATGTCGGATGTTATTGTGAATAGATGGAATGTTATTGGTCAATTGATAGGTGATAGAGAAATTTCGGATCATTGTCCTATTTGGCTTGTTTTGGATAGTAAGAATTGGGGCCAAAAACCTTTCAAGTTCAACAACGAATAGTTTTCCTTCAAATCTTCATCCCGTTTGTCTAAAAGGAGTGGAGAGAGATTGAGGTGGAAGGGAGAGGATATTTTGTTTTAAAAGAAAAACTTAGAATTCTTAAAGAAAGGTTAAGATGGTGGAACAAAGTTGTGTTCGGGAAGGTAGACTTGGAGGTGGAGGATAAACTGAGAGTTATTAATGAAGCCGACGAGTGTTTGGAACAAGAGAATGTTGATTTTGATCCTAATCTGAAGGCAATTTTTAATGAATTGGAACTCACATTGATGACATGTTCAACATAAATCTTAAATTAAAATAGTTTTTTTAACAGATCACTACTGAACTGACACTGACACATTATCATTAAGAGTGTCATTTCATTTAAAATTACTTTCTAATTTGCAGGGGGGGTCAAAATCCTCAAAAAACTAAAATATAGGGACTAAAATTTCAAATTTTTAAATAGGGGGACCAAAACCCAAAAAAATAGATAACAGGGGGGCCAAAATTGCAATTAAGCCAAAAAATTATGAAGTTCCAACTGAGATAGAAACGATAAACACGTGTGTTTAAGAAAATTAGATATCGTGTACCAGTAAGGGATGATTCTTAAATACTAGTTTTGTTCTAATTTTTTTCTTCTAACAAATATTTATGATTCAAGAACTTGTATTAGAAATATAATTTAGTACTTAACTTCGAGGATTAATTCAAGAAATATCAAACAAAAAGGAAATCTTAACGAAGATTAGAGAATTAATTCAACTTCTTAAGGATGAGGAAAAAAGCTCAAATACATCCAAAGGATCTTCATCATCAGAAGTAGAAGCTTTTGAAAGATCCCCACATGAAGTGTCATACAAAAAGATAGTCACTGTATATAAAGGATTTTCTGAAGATCCATCATCAGAAAAGTTGTATGAAGAATCAGTATATCAAAATCTCAATCCACCATACGAAAATTTTGATACAACCTATGAAGAAGTTGAAACAACACGTGGAGACAGGGCCGGCCGCCCGGCCCTAGGCCAGGGCAACCAGGCCCGCAGCCCAGGGCCTCAAAAAATCGGGGGCCTCAAAGAATCGGGAGAATAGGTAAAAAAATAAATAATATATAATAAATACATCAATTGCTGAAAGTTTCAGAGCATGTAGCAACAGTGTAGCGGTAAGAAAGTTGTCTATATGATATCATAATCTTGAGTTCGATCCGTAACAGATTTTATGATATTATATTATTATTATATTATTATTATTATTATTATTATTATTATTATTATCCTATAACTTCTTCCCACCAAAATTTTCCGCCAAATCCTTTTCATCAAATAATATAATAAAAAATTAATAATGATTAATTAATTACTATAAACTACCCACTTATAAAAAATTAATAATAATTAATTAATGACTATAAACTATTCACTTCTTCAATTAATTTATTAATTACCTTTCCTTCTAATTATTTATTAATTCTTTAATGACAAAAAGATAAAAAATTGTAAAACAACTAACCTGACCACGTTCTTAATTAACTAACCACTAATTAATTTTTGTAATTGTTCCAATATATTTATTATTTGTTTTATTTAATTATTTTATAGTTTTTCTTACAATTATTCATTAATAACTAAAACTAAAAAAATAGCAAAAACGTTCTTAATTAATTCATGCCTACATAAGTGGTTTTGTTTTTATTTATTGTATTTTTTTTCTTTTATCGATTGTTTCTATTTTTCTACTGTTATATATTTGTCTATCCATAAATTAGCATGCCATGAATTTTTTCATGTATTATTATTAATTTTTTTTATTTATATTATTTGTTTCATAAATTAGTTTCCATTATTTTTTATTATTATTATTATTATTATTATTATTATTATTATTATTATTATTATTATTATTATTATTAGGCTAAATTACAGTTTTGGTCCCCCTGTTTTAGGTTTTTTACGATTTTGGTCCCCCTATTATTTGTTCATGTACTGTTCATGTACGAACATGTACTGTTCATGTACGGATATGTAATGTTCATGCACTATTCATGGACAAAATTGGGATGGGGGACCAAAACTGTTTAAAAAGAAAATAGGGGGACCAAAATCGTGAAAAACCTAAAACAGGGGGACCAAAACTGTAATTTAGCCTAATAATAATAATAATAATAATAATAATAATAATAATAATAAAAAATAATGGAAACTAATTTATGGATAGACAATGTAAAAACTAATTTGGTTAATGCAATGTAAAAACAAATCGTGATAAACTAATTTGGTTAATGCAATGTAAAAACTTGGTTAATGCAGTAATGAAGTTGGTTAATGTAATATCCAGGTATTAAAAATAACTTTTAACAGCCATCCAACTTGGTTAATGCAGTGTAAAAACTTGGTTAATGCAGTAATAAAGTTGGTTAATGCACGTCCGTACATGAACATTGTCGTCCTTAATTTTAAAAATAAAAATAAATATTATTATTTTATTTAAAAAACACTGTTCACCGTATAAATACGATGAACAGTGTTTGGTGTAAGTATTAGTGTACATATGGGGTGTAAGCATAGCATTATGCTTACACCCCATATGTACACTAATACTTACACCAAACACTGTTCATCGTATTTATACGGTGAACAGTGTTTTTTAAATAAAATAATGATATTTATTTTTATTTTTAAAATTAAGGACGACAATGTTCATGTACGGACGTGCATTAACCAACTTTATTACTGCATTAACCAAGTTTTTACACTGCATTAACCAAGTTGGATGGCTGTTAAAAGTTATTTTTAATACCTGGATATTACATTAACCAACTTCATTACTGCATTAACCAAGTTTTTACATTGCATTAACCAAATTTGAATAATGTTATTCTTACACTCATGAACAGTACTTTACAGTAGTTATCAAATTTGGTTAATACAATGTAAAAACTTGGTTAATGCAGTAATGAAGTTGGTTAATGCAATATTCAGGTATTAAAAATAATTTTTAGCAGTCATCAAACTTGGTTAATGCAGTGTAAAAACTTGGTTAATGCAGTAATGAAGTTGGTTAATACACGTCCGTACATGAACAGTGTCGTCCTTAATTTTAAAAATAAAAATAAATATTATTATTTTATTTTAAAAAACATTGTTCACCGTATAAATACGGTAAACAGTGTTTGGTGTAAGTATTGATGTACATATGGGATGTAAGCATAGCATTACTCTTATTATTACTATGGTACATAAACAAACTTCCAAAAATAAATGTACCATATTTGTATTATTATTATGAACCATCAAATGTACCATATTTTGAATAATATATGTAAATTATAGTTATTTTATATTTAAAAAATCTATGGTAAATTCATTTATTATTAAATTTATATTATAAAATATAATATTATTACTTGTGTTTAGTTTTATTATTTTTATTTCAAAAATATATATATGTTATTAAATTTTATTCTATAATAATAAATTAAAATTTAAAAAATTCAGTATTAGCCCAGGGCCTCTAAAAAGTCGAGACCAGCCCTGCGTGGAGAATCAACCAGAGAAACATTTAGTGATTTGTGCAAAGATTCATCTAAAGACCCATGCGAAGATTTATTCAAAATTTTGTCTAAAATTTTATTAAAGGATTCATATGAAGTATTCTTTAGGAGATCAATCAAAAAATCAGATGAAGAAAGTCACAGTTGTTAAAAAATATATATGGGACGATCATTCAACATATTTTTAGTTCTAAGTGAAATGCAGAAAGATAAATGATGAATACAATAATTTAAATAATTTAATTAATTGTGTATAAAATTTATTTAAAATGGATATTTGTAAACATAATTTGTATTTTACTAGCCAAACATCGAGGCCTAAAATATATAGTCATGATAATCATTATTTGGCTAAACTCGTAGAGAGAGTGTGTGACTTTTCTTTCATCTTGTTTGGAATATTCTTGTTTTTTTATCCACTCGTTTTTCTTGAAAAACAATTGTTTCTATTCATGGATGGAGCTAAAAAAATCAAACAAAAGTCTTGTAGATTGAATTGTTTATTTGACTGATCTTTGGTTGATACTCACACTCCCACAACTTTTTAAAGACTGGTTAAATACGAAAAGATTCATTTCACTTGTCTTCGGTTACCTTAGTTCATCTGACATTTATTCATCTTTTAAATGTTTTTAACTAAAAACTTATATTACTTTTAAGGAAAATTTCTAGAGAGACACAACCATAACATGTGATTTTACACACAATCAATCACAATTTTTTATTAATTAAAAAATAGATTAATTAATTTTTTCTCTCCTTCCTTATCACAATTACTTCCATGAATCTAATTAAAAGTAAATTAAATTTTAAATAAATTAAATTTTTTTCTTCTTATTGAATGTTTCTAAGAATATAGATTTAAGCGTGTTTACATAGAAGCATATCTCTTATTTTTAGATGCAATCAATGCGTCGGGCCGCAACGTGTGTAAGTGTTGCAAACTCATGTGTACCTAATTCAATTCCTACTAATACAAAGTATAAGTAAAAAAAAGAAAATGGAAAAATTGAAAAGTAGGAAAACATAAGGTTGAACAATAGTGTACATAACATTGTAACAAATATTATCAACAAGGAAGTGGTTGGGATCTTGATTTTAGTTAGGATTCTACATGGTCAAGCATAAGTAGTAAGTAAGAGCAATTTAACATTTGTTGGGAAGCATTAGTTAACTTTCTAAGTTGGAGCAGTTAACAAACACAAATTGATCTTCCCTATGACCCTATCTCACTTCATGCAACACATGAATCGTGTGTTGAAGTTGAAGCAATTCTCAAAAAACCTTCACAAGCCAAATACGTGTGAACAACAAAAAGTTCCTACCATTGTAAAACTTACCCCATAGATTGTTGCATCATGACACTTCCATGTAACCGATGACAACATAAAAATAAATTATATATATGTCTATGAGATCTCATTGAAGACTAAAAGTTAATGAAATATTTTTGATAATGAGAGACATATTTGAAAAACAATCATCATCATCACCTGAAGTTTCAAATTATGCTTCAAGTAGTGGCTTATCTGGGGATGATAAAGAGATTGGTTATAGAGCTGCAATTACATCACAGCATCCCTATCTTTTGGCCAAAAACTCCTATCTTCTTCATTTCTTACACAACAAAATTGACCGAAATTTCGCTCGCATGGTAATAGTATATTCAACACTTCTAAGTGTTTTGTTCTTGATTATACTACAAAATCACCTTTTTTTTTTAATTAAATGTTTTTGTGTATATAGGTAATGGCAGAGGTGATAGGTACTTTCATATTGATGTTTTGTGTATGTGGAATTATTGCAAGCACACAACACCAAGACAATGCAGTGGGTCTTCTAGAGTATGCAGCTACAGCAGGATTAACAGTGGTTGTGATAATTTTTTCTATTGGCCAAATTTCTTGTGCACATGTTAACCCAGCTATCACAATTGCCTTTGCAACAATTGGTCAATTTCCATGGTTCAAGGTAGTTGATATAAAACAAAAATATAGTATAATTGATTTCAAACACCTCTAAAAAAAAAGGCGTGTGTCTGACACTGACTCAACATCGACACTTGTTATTATCTTCAATTTTTTTTATTTTGTAAAATTATTACCGATGTTAACGTGTCAGTGTCAATGTCATGTTTGGTGTCTGTGTCTGTTCTGTGCTTCTTAGATCGTACGTATATACTATTACCAACTTATTGTTTATTTTATAGGTTCCGATTTACATAATAGCACAAACAATAGGTTCTTTGATGGCAACATATATTGGTAGCCTTGTCTATGGAATAAAATCAGATGTTATGATGACTCAACCACTCCAAGGTTGCAACTCTGCCTTCTGGGTGGAGCTTATTGCATCATTCATCATCATGTTTTTGGTTACAGCTTTGACATCTGAACCTCAATCTGTATCAGTAAGTACTAATTAAGGAAGAATAGTTACATATTTATGTTCCTTTATAATGAACATTAATTCCACTTTTCTACTAGCTAAAACATATAAATATTTTGCAGGTGGGACATTTATCTGGTTTTGTTGCTGGAATTGCAATTGGGCTTGCTGTACTAATCACAGGGTATCTACTTGCATATTGATATTTGCTCAAATCAGATACATCAGTTATTCAATATACCAGATGTATCAATTATTCAATAAATTTGAAAATATAGTATTTGCTTATAACATTGATGGTGATCATTGCATTCATTAATTCTATAACTTACTCTTAAACATGACACACTTTAATCTAATAATAATGTACTTTTAATTTTTGTTGCAGACCGGTTTCGGGTGGATCAATGAATCCAGCAAGATCACTAGGTCCAGCAATTATGTCATGGAAATTTAAGGACATTTGGATATACATTCTAGCCCCAAATTTAGGAGCTGTTGCAGGAGCACTAATGTTTCGTTTCCTACGTCTACAAGACCAACATTGCAATTCCGCAAACATGAGGGAAGTTGGTCATCCCATACCCTTTTGTGCAAGTTAGTACATGAACATGAAATACCATGGTTTTAGACCAAGGCAAAGAAAGAAATCACTGAATCAATAGCAATCATTGCTTATATTAATTGTATCTTTTGTTTTCCTTTGGGAGATGTGAGCCCATGATTTTGCTAGTAGAGAAAAATTGGAGTTTGTTATGTAACTTAGTAGAAGGGTTAAGACAGAGATATGTCTTAAGAACAGAAGCAATTTCAAATGGTGTTTATTGATAAGTTGTGGATGTAATTGGTAGTCTTTGTTATAAGATTTGTAGCCAAAAAAATTGTCTTTTCATATTAAGATGGATTACTAATTTATATGTTTTCAATCATGGCATATATATTATGTTATCATAAATAATTTCTACTTGTTTACAATTTTTTGAAGTTATTAACTGAAAAAACTTCTGAACGAAGGTTTAGTCAAATTCCATGTAACCAAATGAAGGACAATCAATCGCATA